>NC_079437.1:59748567-59776105 GCF_903798145.1 Danio aesculapii | reverse complement strand
ACATTTTAAGATTCTGGTAATTACATAGAGAACTCTGCATGGTCAGGCCCCCCTCTTTATTCAAGATATTTTACATGGTCACTCCTGTGGTCAGTGTCTGAGGTCTTCTGGCAAAGGCCTTTTAGCCATTCCCAGAACACGACTTAAGTCTAAAGGTGACCGTGCCTTCTTTGTTGTGGCCCCAAGGCTCTGGAACTCTCTCCCTCCAGCAGTAACAACTCTGGGATCAGTTGAACTTTTGGTACACTGATGTTTCTGTTATTAGATTTAAACTTGTTTTAATATGTTTTCTTTAATTGAAACCAGACCACAGTAAACAGACGAGTCTTCACATTGATCCCTTAGGCCAGGCCTACTCACACCTGCAGTTCTCCATGATGAACATCCAGCGTTCTCCAGCCTCCGACGCTTAGACTGCAGCTCTGCACAAGAAGTTTGGCCAGAGAAGAAATGGTCGTGCCCAACGAGCCTGATTTCTCTCAAGGTTTTTTTCCTTTACTTTCGTCAATTGGTGAAGTTTGTTCCTCCACTGTCACCACTTGCTTGTTTGGTTGGGACTTGTGGAGCAGTGCAGCGATGGATTTGCTCTTTAGTGTTTGGACTTTCAGCAGTGAAGTTTAAATTACACTGAAGTGAACTAAACTGAAATTCAACTCTGAAAACTGGAGGGACACAGTTTCAACTCACTACAACTTCTATGTTTAGCTGCTTTGACACAATCTACATTGTAAAAGCGCTATATAAATAAACATGGATTGAACTGTTAGGTTTTATCTGTTTTGCAGTTTTCTTTTATTGTAAAGCACTTTGTGACTTATTGCGGCAGGTGTATGATAGGGCCCTAAGGCGCAAGACATGTTTGGCGCGATGTGTTGCTATTTTCAAACCAGCGCAACTCTAATTTTCACGTTTTGCACCACGTTTTTAAATAGCAAATCCATTTGCGCTGCTTTGTGGACTCATGGGTGTTCCGATCTAGAAAAGTGTGCATTGTTGCCGCGTTGCTATTTTAAGGAACTAAAATAGACCGTGCCTTTGACCAGATGAAAGCAGGTCTAAAGTCTGAATTTAAAAATAGTGTTAAAACAAATATTTGTGATTAACAAGCGAAATTAAACATGTAAGCTAATGGATGTCTTCAGCAGAGTGTGTACAACACCGTTTCCTTATCCACGGAAGAAAGAGAAAGTAAAGAGGCTGAATGGAGGAGGCTTATTCTTTATCCTCGTGCTGCAGACGCTCTGTTTAACTGTTTTCTCGCTAGTGAAGCGTTCAGTTTTTCCACTTACAAAGTCGCCATGTAAATAGCAAATGTGCCATAGCGCGACGCAACTGACTCTGACTGGTTCATTCTCAAAACACACCCAGAACTCATTAAGAGAATAAGCACAGCCCTGTTAGACCATGCGCCGCGGCAAAACATAATTTTCCGTCCTTAAAGTAGCGAAATTCAGATACGCTCTTAATGCGTTTGTGCCATGCACTTTAGACTTTGGGCCTAGATCAGGGGTCACCAAACTTGTTCCTGGAGGGACGGTGTCCTGCAGATTTTAGCTCCAACCCTAATCAAACACACCTGAACAAGCTAATCAAGGTCTTACTAGGTATTCTTGAAACAATCAAGCAGGTGTGTTGAGGCAAGTTGGAGCTCAACCCTGCAGGGACACCGGCCCTCCAGGACCGTGATTGGTGATCCCTGGCCTAGATCATTAAAATAGAGCCCCTAATGTCTATGAAAGGTGCTATATAATTAAACCTTTACTTACTTACTTATTTACTTACTTACTTACAAATGCCAATTATACAATCCACTGCATGTCTTTCGACACGCTAACCGAACTTTAATACACTTTTAGAAGTGTAAAAATCTTGCACGTCTGCTTCATGTTAATTGCCTTCTTTTTTTAAGATTTACAGTAATTCCTTAAACAAAATGGCATTTAAGGAACTTATCTACCCCACGATCAAAATCCCTTCTGGTATCTGAATTGAAGTTTAAGAGTACAGCAGGAATATTAAAAACCTCAGTCCATCCCTGAATGGTGCACGGCTCTGGTTGTTATGGTGACAGCCTGAGACCAAGTGAAAATGTGGGAGAGTTTGTGTTATATATTTTTTTCTAATTTTCTCTCCTCTCAGCTCATCAGATAATGCCCCACACACAAGCACTTGACACTCAAACACGTCTGTGATTGAACAGATCTAACAAAGGCATGCGTGAAAGCACTGAAGCACCTCTCTCTTCCCCCTTTTTCATCCTTCATTCACATTCCTCTCAGACACATGCTTCAAAATCACGTGCTTATCTATTGCATGACACAGCGTTTGTGCTTAATTAACAAAAATAACATTTACAGACGTGTTAGGTAATACAAATGAAGCCCTAAACTAATTTATCCCTGGCTTTGATGGTGAATATGTAGATTTCTTAGAGTGAAACTAAGAAACTTTAAAAAAACGTATCCATTTCATCTCACTGCTGGTGGGAAAATATAAATCCTTTCCACCAGTGTTCATGAATTTTTAAGCAAACTCATTTTTTTCTTCAACCCAACTTACAAAGCCATAACATTACATCAAACATGCACTAGAAAATTCAGTCCAAGAGTATTTATATTAGAGAGAGTTAACTGTTATGTTAGCCAACTACATAAAACAACAAACATTTATTGCTAGGTACAATGTACACCTAGGGTTCACATTTGTTGCTGCTGAAATTAAATGCGATCAAGGAACAGGTTTTACGGTATGAGCGAGTTTAAGATTAGTGATAGATTCAGTGACATAAGTTGGTTTAAGAGTTGGTTAAAGTTAGACAGGTTTTGTGGTGTGGGTAGTTTTACTGGATAATTAAGATTGCCAACAGATTTAAGGGCTGGTTTAAGTTAATGATGTTTAGAGGTGTAGGTAGAATTAAAGATTTGTTAAGATTAAGAGTTAAGGTTAAAGGCTTGTTAAGGTTAGCAACAGGTTTAGTGGTATGACTAAGTGAAATTTTTTTCAGGTTAAGAACATGTTTAGTTGTATGAGTAGTTTTAAGAGTTTGTTAAACTTAAGAACAGGTTTAGTGGAATAATAAGTTTAAGGGTTTGTTAAGATTAAGAACAGGTTTAGTGGTATGAGTAGGTTTAAGGGTTTGTTAAGATTAGGAACAGGTTTAGTGGTATGAGTAGGCTTAAGGGTTTGTTAAGCTTAAGAACAGGTTTAGGGATATGAGTAGGTTTAGGGGTTTGTTAAGCTTAAGAACAGGTTTAGTGGTGTGAGTAGGTTTAGGGGTTTGTTAAGCTTAAGAACAGGTTTAGTGGTGTGAGTAGGTTTAAGGGTTTGTTAAGCTTTTGAACATGTTTAGTGGTATGAGTAGGTTTAGGGGTTTGTTAAGCTTAAGAAAAGGTTTTGGGGTGTGAGTAGGTTTAAGGGTTTGTTAAGCTTTTGAACATGTTTAGTGGTATGAGTAGGTTTAAGGATTTGTTAAGCTTTTGAACATGTTTAGTGGTATGAGTAGGTTTAAGGATTTGTTAAGCTTATGAACATGTTTAGTGATACGAGTAGGTTTAAGGGTTTGTTAAGCTTAAGAACATGTTTAGTGGTATGAGTAGGTTTAAGGGTTTGTTAAGCTTATGAACATGTTTAGTGATATGAGTAGGTTTAAGGATTTGTTAAGCTTATGAACATGTTTAGTAGTATGAGTAGGTTTAAGGATTTGTTAAGCTTAAGAACAGGTTTAGTGGTATGAGTAGGTTTAAGGGTTTGTTAAGATTAGGAACAGGTTTAGTGGTATGAGTAGGTTTAAGGGTATGTTAAGCTTATGAACAGGTTTAGTGGTATGAGTAGGTTTAAGGGTTTGTTAAGCTTAAGAACAGGTTTAGGGGTATGAGTAGGTTTAAGGGTTTGTTAAGCTTTTGAACATGTTTAGTGGTATGAGTAGGTTTAAGGGTATGTTAAGCTTATGAACAGGTTTAGTGGTATGAGTAGGTTTAAGGGTTTGTTAAGCTTAAGAACAGGTTTAGGGGTATGAGTAGGTTTAAGGGTTTGTTAAGCTTTTGAACATGTTTAGTGGTATGAGTAGGTTTAAGGGTATGTTAAGCTTATGAACAGGTTTAGTGGTATGAGTAGGCTTAAGGGTTTGTTAAGCTTAAGAACAGGTTTAGGGATATGAGTAGGTTTAGGGGTTTGTTAAGCTTAAGAACAGGTTTAGTGGTGTGAGTAGGTTTAAGGGTTTGTTAAGCTTTTGAACATGTTTAGTGGTGTGAGTAGGTTTAAGGGTTTGTTAAGCTTATGAACATGTTTAGTGATATGAGTAGGTTTAAGGATTTGTTAAGCTTAAGAACAGGTTTAGTGGTGTGAGTAGGTTTAATGGTTTGTTAAGCTTAAGAACAGGTTTAGTGGTATGCGTAGGTTTAAGGTTTTGTTAAGCTTATGAACAGGTTTAGTGGTATGAGTAGGTTTAAGGATTTGTTAAGCTTATGAACAGGTTTAGTGGTATGAGTAGATTTAAGGTTTTGTTAAGCTTAAGAACAGGTTTAGTGGTATGAGTAGGTTTAAGGGTTTGTTAAACTTAAGAACAGGTTTAGTGGAATAATAAGTTTAAGGGTTTGTTAAGCTTATGAACAGGTTTAGTGGTATGAGTAGATTTAAGGTTTTGTTAAGCTTAAGAACAGGTTTAGTGGTATGAGTAGGTTTAAGGGTTTGTTAAACTTAAGAACAGGTTTAGTGGAATAATAAGTTTAAGGGTTTGTTAAGCTTATGAACAGGTTTAGTGGTATGAGTAGGTTTAAGGGTTTGTTAAGCTTAAGAACATGTTTAGTGGTATGAGTAGGTTTAAGGGTTTGTTAAGATTAAGAGCAGGTTTAGGGGGATAGGTATGTTTAAGGGTTTGTTAAGATTAAGAAATAGGCTCAGTGGTACGAGTAGGATTAGGGGTTTGTTAAGATTAAGAGCAGGTTTAGTGGTATGAGTAGGTTTAAGGGTTTGTTAAGATTAAGAACAGGTTTAGGGGGATAGGTATGTTTAAGGGTTTGTTAAGATTAAGAAATAGGCTCAGTGGTACGAGTAGGATTAGGGGTTTGTTAAGATTAAGAACATGTTTAGTGGTATGAGTAGGTTTAGGGGTTTGTTAAGCTTAAGAACAGGTTTAGGGGGATAGGTATGTTTAAGGGTTTGTTAAGATTAAGAAATAGGCTCAGTGGTACGAGTAGGATTAGGGGTTTGTTAAGATTAAGAACATGTTTAGTGGTATGACTAGGCTTAAGGGTTTGTTAAGATTAAGAATAGGTTTAGTGGTATGAATATTATTCAGGGCAACGCAGTGGTGCAGTAGGTAGTGCTGTCGCCTCACAGCAAGAAGGTCGCTGGTTCGAGCCTCGGCTAGGTCAGTTGGCATTTCTGTGTGAACTTTGCATGTACTCCCTGCATTTGTGTGGGTTTCCTCCGGGTGCTCCGGTTTCCCCCCACAGTCCAAAGACATGCGGTACAGGTGAATTTGGTATACTAAATTGTCCATAGTGTAGGTATGTGTATGAATGAGAGTTTATGGGTGTTTCCCAGTGATGGGTTGCGGCTGGAAGGGCATCTGCTGCGTAAAACATATGCTGGATAAGTTGGCGGTTCATTCCGCTGTGGTGACCCCAGATTAATAAAGGGACTAAGCCGAAAAGAAAATGAATGAATATGCTTCATTTTCACATGGAAGCATCCCTAACTTTAATGCTCACTTATGGGAGATTTACTCGCATGGAGCCTTGTTTCAGCACATGGACATTCATGGCAATCACAGAGCCAGTTCAGAGAGTTGCCAAAAACAGCAATTTCCATATGTGTGTTGCACTGTAGAGGTCGTACTGAATGATTCAATATTATACTGAGTATTATGGCATCCCTAATTGGTATAGTTAGGTTAAAAGATTGGTTAAGGTTAGGGATGTGGTGGATGTGGGATTAGATGTAATTTTGCTAGCGAACATTGTTAGTTTTAAGGCGTTTTGGTAAACATTGATCAAAACTGTTTTTGCTCTGTAACCACAGTCCTTCTTTGATGATGAAATATGCTTAGCCACGACCCTCCAACCATTAGTTTGCACACAAAAGGGCCACAAATAAAAGTCTGCAGCAACTTCTTCTTCATGAGGACTTTAAGAGTGAGTCAAGATATAATTACCTACAATTATTTATAAAAAATAAGCATGATGTAACCACATATGCAAACAATAAAGACATCAAATGACTCGTTTAAATGCTTGTATATAATAAAGATGCTTAGAGTGAGTCTGAAAGTCATTGTGTGTATATCATACATGCCAATATTAGAAAAGGTAATGATACTGGATTATAAAGTTTTGCTCTCTTCTGAACCCCTTTGGAGATCAGGTTTTAGACCATATTAGAGGAATTGTTTTTCAAACCTGAGTTCCCTAAGACCCTAAAATGATTAGTCTAAAAGGTTTAGCAGAATTTGAATCTTTGAATTTATGAATCTTAAATATTTAGCAGGGGGATTGTGTGAGAGATTTGTGAGAGGGGTTTGTCTTATGCAGTCAGACTTCTGGCTATAAAGCTTCTTGCACATTTTTTCTGAACTACTGGTGCATGTGTTTGGCATCAGGGTTTGGTTCAGTCGGTTATTGTGAAAGCATATTTCAGTCTATCCACAAGCAGTTGGTGTAGGGCACCATAAAATACAATAAAAATAATAACAAATAATGTTACAGGCACCTGCCCCAACATGTGATTCCACTTCTTCTGATTTCAGTAGAAGAACTAGAAGAGTTTGATCTGTCAAAGAGAAAATCAAAGTCAATCTGTCACGCTCAGAAATAGAAGTACAACACACGTCACTGTGGGATTTCTTTTCGAATGTACGCATTTAAACCTAAAGGGTCATTTTTTACAAGTAATAAGTGCACTGTAGGTTCTAATATTTAATTTTAAGGTACATATTAGAACATAGAGTGCACATATTACTACCTAAAAGGTTCATGTTAGAATCATAAAGGTACATATCAGTATCTAAATGTTCAAATGTACTACCCCAGAGAAAGTTTTGTATCTTTATTTCTGAGAATGCAAGTTTAGGCTGTAAAAAGCTGATGCATTTACATCTAATTTGTGGATGTGTGTGTAAACGTAACATTCTGTAGTGCATTTAGTTATTGCCCACACAACGTCATAAAACGTTATTATTAGGTTAGATTTAGGTTGTGATGTCATGTGACCAAAATTCATCGTCTATCCAGCGTCTAAGGATGTTATTTTGATATCCACGTCAAATGACATTGATATTTGGTTGATTTTAGGTTGTGTTGGAAAGTGACCAAAATCCAACATCGAGCCAACATCTTAAACCAACGTCATATCAAGCACTGACATTTATTCGTCAGGTATGGCAACCAAAATCCAATGTCTGATAGATGTCAGAGTGGTAACGTCCACACAACGTCAAGCTGTAACATCATTAGACGTTGATTTTTGGTTGATTTTAGGTTAGACGTTGGACATTGGCGTCGGCCTGACATTTGGTTCTGATGTCAACCTGATTTTCATTTCCAAACAAAATGTAATGTCCCAACAACGTTGAGGTACAATGTCAATCTGACGTCATGTTGACCTCTTGTGTCCGCTGGGTGTTTAAGGCCATTTCGGTCATCATACAGTAAACATCCGCCATCTTCTCATCAGTGACATCCATCTAAACAGTCTCTGGGTTATTGCTTGTAAAGATTTTTGACATTTTGGACACTTTAATGCTTCCAAGCGGTTTGCTGCAATTATAAATCGACTTCAGGTAGTTCATTATGATGCAGTTTACCTTATATGTGCTATTCTATTGGACGAGAATCACAGGACTGATTTTTCTAATCCCTATAGACAATAAAAAAATAAAGTAGTGACTGCAGATTGAAGGAGAGTAAAAGTACACATTTATAAAACTACTCAGTAAATTACAATTTCTAAGAAAAACTACTCAATTACAGTAATTTTAAGCTATATTGCATAGAAAACATCCACCTGACACTGTTTCATAAACTTGTGAACGGATGATTTTAACATGAGTGTTTCACATTTTTTGTTGGAACCACCAAAACACAGCAGAGAGATTTACCTCAGAGAAGAAAGTAGCTGCATATTTTTCTGGCAGTCATGCATTGTAATCTCAGATTTGACACAATGCTTGTCCAGCGTGAGCCGGAGTGAACTGCTGTCCTAACACACTCTCATCAAACAGTACAGAAGCACGATACCACTTAAAAACACAAGTGCACAATCACTGTAAACTTGACTTGTCCTGCACTCAAATCCTCCTGAGCTGTCTAAGATCTGCTTGGTTTGTGTCCCTGAACACCGTTTGTTGCTCATTTTTGATTGGGAATCTGTTTCATTTTGATTGATAATCTGATTCATCCGAAATGTTTTACCGCTGAACTTAACTAAACTCCAAAGCAGTGTTTATCCCGCTTTAATGTTCCTCAAACCGAGGCTCCAAATAGAGATAAAGCTTGGTTAAGCGTTGCATGAAATGGCTGTATATCCACGTTCATATCCTCCTCTGTCTGTCTTCCCTTCTGTCTTTCGTCAATAATACATGACATGAGCAGTTTTTAGACGGCCGCTTCTTTTACTCCGCCAGTTGCCGGGGAGAACTGACACAATATGTCGAGTCAGGAATTGTGCAGACAACTCAAAGAAGAAAAAAAGTGTGTGTACATGGGTGGCAGATATATCAGATAGGTTGAGTCGTCAAACTAGTAATAGCACAACGCATGGGTGCTGCAGGAGCATCTACAACCCCAAATCAGAAAAAAAACAGGGAATGAAATGACACCAAGAGATGAAATGTTTCAGGTGTAATTTTGTCCCATTCTTCCTGCAAACAAGTCTTAAGGTGGGCAACAGTACAGGGTCTTCGTTTGTGCTTCAAAATGCGCCACACATTCTTTATCGGAGACAGGTCAGGACTGCAGGCAGGCCAGTCAAGTACCTGTATCACTACTTACTTTTTTATATGCATTGTCTATACTGTCCCAACTTTTTCTGATTTGGGAATGTAAATATAGGTGTAAGTTTTTAAGACCAAACGGCATGTAAGGACAGCACTGATTGATGCATGCAGTCAAATGGAGTCAGTGCTACATTAAAAACTCACTGGGAAATGTTTAACTGATAAACATTTGAAGAGGGTCTTAATTATTTGTATATACTTTTGTTTAATGTCCATCTGAATTAATGATTAATAGTTGATCTCCAGCTGGAAATCTACATTACCCATGATACTATGGGGAAATTCCATCAATCAGAGAGCTGGAGCGTACCAAAATACATATTTAACTCCGGCCACCCCTTTGAAGTACAGTGAATGTTGTAATAAAGTTAGTATATTTTGTATAGAATCATATTTTATAGTGTACTTCAATACACAACTTTACATTAGTAGTTTCAAGGCCAAAGGCCACTCTTTCATGGACACCATATTCAAGGACTTTTTAAATCACTAATGATATTAAATCGAACACCCCCAGCATACATATATAGCACCATAAAAGTCCTTTGGATACTTAAAGGCCCCATGAAATTAAAGTTTTTTATATATTTGTATCAGTATTGCTAGTTTTTAAGATATTTATAAGCTAGTGCACACCAAAACAGTGACTAAACTTGTGTTTAGAAGATACAAAACTGATAGAAACATGTAAAGCGTGTAGTTTGTCACTTCTGCCTTAATGGATTAACGGTTATATTCACTTCACCTCATGCTTCTTGACCAATCAAATGCTCTCTAGTATCTGACATGTCCTGTCTCATTCAAGATGCTTTTCATTTGATGCGTTTGAAATCAACCAGTCTCACTGGCAGAGCTGTGATAAAACAAAACGCTATTGGCTGGTTTATAAAAAAGGGGAGGAGCTACACTGTTTCGGTTGAAATTATGGCAAACATCGAATAGAAATTCACATTTCAAAGCACTTCACGGGACCTTTAACATTTCGCTTACACTTAGTATTTACATTAAAATGTCATAGTAATGAGACATTAATACAGTTAGTTGAATTCAATACTGCTAATATTCAACTGCGGTTTCTGAAATATTGATCAAGTGCATTATTTGTCATACTTCTTGTATAAGATTTAAATTAAATTTTTTTTAAGTTAGGTTTTTCGTTCAGCTTTTAAAAGCAGCACAGTACAGTTGTTGAAATAACACCATAAACTTTAAATTCACACACTTTCAATGACCTATGTTTGTTTTTAGATACTTTCCAGGCTTTGCGTTCATGTGTCTGAAATTCAAGTACTTTCAAGAAGCGTGGGAACCCTGTGATAGGTTTTCAAATACAAACATGACAAAAAACAATCACGACTATGTTGTTTTACAGCTATTTTACATCTCTTTAACCTGTTATGTGCAACCATCCTTCATTAGATTCAAACCTGGGCGCTCCGCATCCCAAGTACAACACTGTACAAGGTGAGCTACCAAGCAAACTGACCACAGCAGAAAAGTTATTCATACGGCGATAAGTAGTTGAGACAAATGCATTCAGTTAAAATAATATACTTTTTACAGTGTTTTGTGGTATTTATTCGGTGACACACAAATAATTGTGCAAAAATAATAATTTATTCCCTGATTCGCTGTTCCCGTAAGTGTGAAATGGTGAAAAAGTTGTTGCGTCATAGACTGTAAAAAATGCTGGGTTCCATACGATTCCTTTATGTTGTCTCAACACAAATCGATCAAGTTATCTTAAACGTTTCTACAAATTTAAGTGGATTGAACATAAAACAATTACGTTGACCCTCCAAAAAGACTTGTTTATCAAAATAAGTAGTTTGAACAAGCAGCATAAGTCATTTTTTGTATGTACTGCGCTGAAGTGTGTCTTTTACCTACAAACCTCAGGCAAGCATATGGCGTTTACGCAGTTTCAGGAAACGTAGCCCATGTTACGTATTATTTACGTAGATCTTGGCTTCATTGTTAAGTTGTTGGCTTCAGCATAAGTTGTTTTGTTCATGCTTCTTTCATGTTTCTGACTTGAATATATTTCATGCTAAAACTCAGAACACCCAAGTCTGAGGTTTAAATATCTGAGGTGCACTTTAAGGCAGACTACTGAGTGCTGTGACGTCAATAAGAGAAGATAGAGAAAGATACGTCTATTTAATGCTGCTAAGAGCCCTTAGAATGGCCACCGGTGAAATCATAACCTAATAAAATATTTACATACTTCTGAACGGCCATCAATGGAGAAAGATGCTTTTGGCTCTCAAAATGCTGCGGCGTCTACCTCTAACAGCCCATGCTAAACAATTGGTATCGATCATTCAAGCTCGACCAAATCCTGTTTCAACACTATCCTTACCGTTTCAGCTCAGTTTTAATGCCACTTAATGGCATGGAAACTGCACACCGCACCTTTAAACCTCGACGTATGCTACATGCTAATGAATGTTTATTTCCCAACAACAGTGATGATAATGCCATCAAGGTCTTAAGACCAATTTGTTTCCGTTACAACTTTGCAGATTCGCTGACCCTCAGTTTTCCCTATTGCCCCATCATCGCTGTACTGTGCTCTCAGCCTCAAAGCTGATCACAGAACATTACCATAAAATCCTCGCAAGCAGTATTTCATGGACAAAAGCCAGCTAGGAGATCTCTACAGGGTCTTTAAACACATACACACACTCGTAGGTTCTGGGAACAATAACCTAAATCTGAAGGCAGCATCGCGGAGGCAGTGTCATGTTCTTTTACTTTGCCGGAATAGCTGCAGAAGTCACACACGAATGGATTTCGTTCACACAATTCACACAGGCTCACCAAAATTGGACAATAGAAGATTGGAGAAACGTTGCCTGGTCTGATGAGTCTCCATTCTTGCTGCCACATTCGGATGGTCGAATCAGAATTTGGCGTCAACAACATGTAAGCATGGATCCATCCTGCCTTGTATCAATAGTTCAGGCTGGTGGTGGTGGTGTAATGGTGTGGGGGATATTTTCTTGGTACATTTTGGGCCCATTAGTACCAATTGACCATCGTGTCAACACCTCAGCCTACCTGAGTATTGTTGCTGACCATGTCCATCACTTTATGACCACAGTGTACACATCTTCTGATGGCTACTTCCAGCAGGATAACACACCATGTCATTAAGCGTGAATAATCTCAGACTGGTTTCTTGAACATGACAATGAGTTAACTGTACTCAAATGGCCTCCACAGTTACCAGATCTCAATCCAATAGAGCGCCTTTGGGATGTGGTGGAATGGGAGATTGGCATCATGGATGTGCATCCGACAAATCTGCAGCAACTGCGTGATGCTATCATGTCAATATGGAGCAAAATCTCTGAGGAATATTTCCAGTACCTTGTTGAATCTATGACACGAAGGCAATTCTGAAGGCTAAAATGGTGTCCAACCCGGTACTAGTAAGGTGTATCTAATAAAGTGGTCGGTGAGTGTATATTAAGCAAAATTTAACATTGCAGTCAAATCCATTTGCTCTGGAGTAAATAACTGATGACTGTGACCAAAATGTTGCCTTTAGATATAGCCTAAACAAATACCATTTTACAGTAAAGTAAAATAAACACACCCACTGTACTTCTGAACAAGTAGCCGTCAGAGGATATATGACAGTCGCAGACATGCTGAAGGCCCATGCACAAGGGTGAAGAGGCTGCAACAGTCACTCAGCCAATCAGATTCAAGAACCAGACAGTACTGTTGTATATATACAGTAAATTACGGCTGGAAGGGCATCCGCTGTGTAAAACATATGCTGGAATAGTTGGCGGTTCATTCCGCTGTGGCGACCTCTGAAATCGAGACAAAGACGAAGGAAAATGAATGAATGAAAATAATGTCATCCATACTATATACTGTCATTCATTTCTGACTCTATTCATCATTTCACTAGTATGTCTTGATACATGTAACCACCTTTAGCTGAGAAATAGAATTATTCTGCAAAATATATTTGTATTTTGTTACTCTGAATTGATTTATATGGAATTGTTGAATTTATTTACAGTATTTAAGGTAAATATAGTACAAGTAACTGCAATTAAATGACATAAACATTACAAGTAACCCCATAGATTACTTTTTCTTAAGGAAAAGTAATCTAATAACAGTACTAGTTAGTTTGTATCTACACCCAACACTGGTCATAATGAAATGCAACATGCCATTTCCAATATTCTGTATCATCACGTCTTTTCCTCTATTCTCTTATGCACAGCACTTTGATAAACACTCAGGGCCCTATCATACACCTGGCAAACTACGGCACAAGATGTGTTTCCACGACGTGTTGCTAGTTTCACATTTTTTTTTGTTTATTATTGACAATTTGCTTTGGTATATTGTTATTGTTATTAGTAGTATTATTTATTAAATGCATATTTATATTTGTCAGCTGGACACGCCTCGAAGTTAAAAAACACGCGAAAATTGCAGCGGCGGGGGCGCGAAAAACCTCCCGCTCGGCACACAAGCTCTTACAGTAAACAAAGGAAACAGTGGCTAAAGCTTGCTAGTACTAAACACAGATAGCTGAAAACAATTTTAAATGTCCAACAACCAATACACAACCAGCTGAAACAAGTCTAAGTGTTCTCGAACCAAACACAGCAACTGAAAACAGGTCTAAATGTACTTACTCAGTGTTGCTCTCGGTGCTAACGTGCTTCTCCTTATTAAAAACAAGCTTAGATTTGTCCACCTGATTTGACCATATAGGGCATAGCATGTGTGTTTGGATATTTTTTGACCACTCTTCGTTATTATTGTTCTTTTATTCGTTTGCTGGAAATTAGAACTGAATTTAGAAATAGTGTTGAAACAAATCTTGGAGCTTAACAAAGGAAATTAAATATGCAGGCTAATGGATGTCTGTGCGTACAAAAGTATCCACGAAAGAGAGAAAGTGAAAGTCGATTCGATTGGAGGGGGCTCATTTTTTATCCTCACGCTGCAGATGCTCTGTTTAACTATTTTCTCGCTAGTGAAGCGTTCAGTCCGCCATGTATACAGCAAATGCACCATGGCGCGACGCAACTGACTCTTTAAGTAAATGGGAGATGAGCCTCTGATAGGTTTATTCTCAAAACACACCCATAACTCATTAAGAGAATAAGCTCAACCCTGTTAGACCATGCGCCACTGTGCAGAGCCTATTTTTCCATCCTTAAAATCGGATTCGGACACGTCCATAATGCTTTTGCGCCCTGCACTTCAGACTTTGCACCTAGATCGTTAAAATAGAGCCCTCAGAGTTGCAAAGCAAAGCAAAGCAAAGAAAGTGCTTTATAAATAAACTTTGACTTGACTTAATGATGGCAGAATATTCATTTATGGATCTACTTTTCCTTTTTAATGCTGCATTCCACACAATTCCATTATGTTTTCCCAACACAAATCTATTAAGTCAACTTAAAATTGTTAAGATTTTAGTGGATTGAACATAAACAATTTAGTTGTCCCCCTAAAAATACGTAAGAATTGTGTTGTTTCAGCTCATTTTAAATAGGCGGTTTGAACAAGCAGCAAAAGTCATGCTTTTCCTTCAAAAAATCCTCGCTGTGTGTCCTGCGACATGAACCGTGAACTTTTATCTTGCATATTTGCACTCTTCTTTGCACTTCTCTAGGCTTTTAATCTCAGCGTGGCCGAATGGATGTGATAAATACAGGTTTTGTTGTCACGCTTCTATGGGTGAAGCCACCGTATAAACAGATGTGGCATCAAAACCTAAGAGACTTGTGAATTTCATCGCCTTTCCATCCTCCGCTGTTTCAGAGAGAAATTCTTACCAAGAGTTGCAAGATGTCATCATTTAGCCCTGTCAGAATCTGAGTGATGTAAAACTTTACAACAAGGAGCTCTAAAAAGTGCTATTGCGCCGTCTCTACCTTTATCTGCCAGAAAAAAGCCTGCTGTAACTACGCAGCATCTATTTTTCTTCTTTATAATGTAAGAAATTAATCGAACTCTTTAGTCGAAGGGATTAGTTACAAAGGATAAATCTGTCGTTCTTTAGTTCAATATGCAAAAAATCCAAATAACAATAAATATATTAAATTATGGTGATTAGTATTACATGTGTGTTAGTGACTTATTTCTCAATTAATTTATTTCTAAAGCATATCCAATTGTCTTGATAAAAGTAACTAGTTACTATAATTTAATTACTTTTCTGCTGAAAAAATTAAATGGATTACTTTTAATTTTTATGTAATTTAATTACAGGTATTTGACTGGCCTGCCCAGAGTCTAGACCTGTCTCCAACAGAGAAAGCATGTTGCATTTTAAAGTGCGAAACGCCCAAACGAATACCACAATATGTAGTTACATCCACATATGCTAGTTAAAACTACAGTGCCAAAAGGAAGCCCTATGTTAACAGTGTCCAGACGTCTTCTACTTCTCTGGACTCAGAGACATCTGGGATGGACCATCACACAGTGGAAATGTGTACTGTCGTCAGATGAATCAGTATTTCAGGTATTTTTTGGGGAGAAATAGACACAGTGTGCTCCGAACCAAAGAGGAAATGGATCATCCAGACTGTTACCAGCAACACAGCCAGATTCTGTGAGGGTCTGTCATGGGGTTGTGTCAGTGCCCTTGGCAAAGGTAACTTGCACATGTGTGATGGCACCATTAATTCTGAAAAATACACCTTCCTTTCCAGGGACACCCATGCATATTTCAACAAGACAATGCAAAACCACATTCTGCACACATTACAAAGTCCTGAGTGTGGAGGAAGAGGATACAGGTACTTGACTGGCCTGCCTGCAGTCCCGACCTGTCTCTAATAGAGAATGTGTGGCACATTTTGCAGTGCCAATGCGACATTGAAGACTCTGTACTGTTGCCCACTTTAAGACTTGTTTGCAGTAAAAATGGGTCAAAATGAAACCTGAAACACTTTATCACTTGGTGCCTTCAGTCCTTAAACACCTGTCAAGTGTTGTGAAAAGAAATGACAACATTACGAAGTGATAAATGTTTACTGTTTCAACTTTTTTTTGTTACAAGAACCAAAATTGGAATACAAAAACACCAAAAAAAATAACAACAATAAAAGTCATGAGGAACACATTAAATAATATTTGTTGTATTATCTGGAAAGAAACACAAGTCAAAGTCAATTTAGAAATCACTACTTACTTTTTCAATTGCGTTTTCTATACTGTCTCAACTTCTCTGATTTGAGGTTGTACAAAAAGTCAAATTATTACTTTACAAACTGTATTGTAAACAAATGATATAAACATTTACATGTCAGTTAATAACATTACTGAAATGAATATAAAAATAAAAAAGCATATATTTACACACATTTACATATGTGAGCGATGAAAATCTTCACACTTACCCAACACTGATGTGACATGGAAAAAAGAAAATGAATACAATATAGCAACTACTGAATTGTTTTTGTACTAAAATAACATAGCTGAATGATTTTCATTCGTCGGTCTTGTCTGCGAAAGTTTAATTGTGTTAGTTAATTTACTATCTGTTTTGGACTTCCGTCCACACTGAGTTGGCATTTTTAGGAAACAAAAATTTATGTTTTTGAAAACTAATGTGGATAAAATTAAAAATGGCGTTTTCGTGTTGCAGTGTGGACTGTGAAAACGGAGGCTTTCGAAAAAGATGATGCATTTTAGTCACATGACGCAGTCAGTTCAGCTAACATGGTGGACAACATTGTAAAGCAGATATTTTCAACCCATGCTCATTCAGAAAACGTACCTCCACGGACGTTTCTGGAGGCCGCGAAATACGTCCCGGCGGCACGTTTTTCTGCAGTTTATGTTTTTGCGAATCCGCCAGAGGTCGCCGTGTACGGTTTTCGAGATCTCAAATTTCCCTCGCGAGTGCCATTCGCGCCTGCTGTTCTCGCATAAACCCACCAGAGGCCGCTGTCGACTCACTTTTGGACAGACTTTCTGACTGACTGAGCGAACGATCGGCTGACCCACCCTCCCCCTTCCCTAAACCCAACCAACATGTTTCAAAGGCAATCCAAAAAAATAAAAGCCCGCGTCTGATTTTTGTTTTACCACATCCTCACCCTGCTATTCACTTGTTTGTTTTATATTTTGGATTCTGTTTTTGTCTTACCTGCTTTCTGGAACCATTCTTCACCGGACTCGAACCCCCGTCTTCGTGGTCAACTCCTCTCTGCATCTCAAATCCGCCGACGGACGTGGCGCGCTAACAGGACAAACTGGTTGCAGCCGAAATGCCATCCATACGGAGGTAAGCGGTCAGCTGGAAAGCGCGAAAAGAAACGACCTCACACCGCCCCGTAGCGTTCGTTTAAAGAAATGAAATGCAGCCATACGTACCTCCGCCTATGTAATTCGCTGTCTCCAGAAACATCTGCAGGGCTACGTTTTCACAATGAGCCTGTGTTGGATGTTTTGGATGTTGTCTGTTATGACAGCTTGATTTTCAAGACTTTACACTTAGCTGAGGATTGATAATAAAACCTGTTTGGCATGCTGTCTTGGCAGAGAGCCCTGAGCTCACAAGATCCTCGAGCCCTTGGCTCCCTTCAGTTTTGAAGAACGAGAGGGGAGTTTGAGATCAGGTAGATCTCGAGAACTCCCCTGCTTGTTTATGGGTAATGATAAGGTAGGTATTGCTATGGAAAGATACACTGCTGACAAAGAGCTCAACTGCCAATTTAGTTTAGTCAATTCACTTATGTCGCATGTCTTTGGACGGTGAGAGGAAAACGGGGAACCTGGGGAAAACCCACGCGAGCATGAAGAGAACATGAAAACTCCGCACAGAAACGTCGACTGGCCTGGTAGGGACTTGAACCAGTGACATTCTTGCTCTGAGGCAACAGTGCTAGCCACTGGGCCGCTGTGCTGCCCTATCTAGTAAAAAGCAGGAGGGTAGGGCTGGAAGGGGGATTCTTCAAGACGAAGATGACTGAGGTATGAAACTCTCATTATTTATAGTGACTTAGAAATCATCTGATTGGTGCATCATGTGGTAATGCAGGACTAGACATGGTCAATTATAAGCACATGATCCTCTTGAAATTAGTTTATAAATAAAATAAAGAGAAGATTAATGTCAGTTTGTACATGCTCCATGTTGCCTTTGTTCAACACACAGGGATTGCTTACTGGGTGTCGTTGTTATGACGACGTTTCTGACGACGTTTCAAAGAGACGGAAAGTAAATAAATGCCAAGAGGATATGACGCAGGTAAAGATGTCTGACGTCTTAGTACAAGAATGAAAGCTTTTCCGTCATTTTAGTGTGGATAACCATATTTTCAGGAAGTTTTGAAATGATAGTATGAAAATCAAGTGCTTTTAGACGAAATGTATCTGGATTAGCGTAGATGTAGCCTGAATTGCCTTTCATTGCGACTCTCATTTGCAGTTCTGGTATTTGTCAAACTCACGCTCTGATCTTCAGAGGGTGGATCTGGAGGTTGATTGCATAAGTAGTTTGAATACAGGCCAGGGACCCCTGAATTCCCCTCCTAATCATGCAAAATCCGATAATTCTTCCGCTTCCTTACACGTCTTCATTAAAACGAGCGCCTCCGCCACAGAGCTGAGGAAAGCCGGGGAAAGCCCACTCACAAATCAATAGTGACATCAAGCAAAAACAGAAGCAATGGCGCCCATCAGCTGTCTCTGCGTGATGGTAAAATTGGCCACTCCGTCTGAAAGAGTGATGGGGAATCTCTTACTGTGTTATACAGAATAAATCCCTGTAGCATTTCACTGGCTTAGCGGATGGGATGTTATTAAATAATAATTGAGCATGTCAGAGGGGCTCCGATTAGTTTTGACATTCATTCATTTTGCGAAGTGCTCGTCCTGTGGAAGGACACACGAATGCAGCAGGGAAATACACTTGATGCATGGCCAGTCGACAGCGCAAAACACCCCAAAACATGGACTTTTATATTCTCTGTGAAGCCCGGCTGTCAATTAATTCATTTGTTTTTTGTACTATTTAAATATTATTATATTTTCATTATTTGTTCATTAATTGATAGACTTTTATTGCTAAATGTATGTTTAATTTTAAAGTAAACTCACTGGTCACTTTATTAGGTACTCCAGTCCAACTGCTCATTAACGCAAAATTCTACTCATCCAATCACATGGCAGCAACTCAACGCATTTAGGTATGTAGGCATGGTCAAGACGATCTGCTGCAGTTCAAACCGAGCATCAAAATGGGGAAGAAAGGGGATTTAAGTGACTTTGAATGTGGCATGGTTGTTGGTGCCAGGTGGGCTGCTCTGAGTATTTCAGAAACTGCTGATCTACTGAGACTTTCACGCACAACCATCTCTAGGGTTTACAGAGAATGGTCTGAATAAGAGGAAATATCCAGTGAGCGGCAGTTCTGTGGGTGCAAATGCTTTGTTGATGCCAGAGGTCAGAGGAGAATGGCCAGACTGGTTCCAGCTGATAGAAAGGTAAGTGTAACTCAAATAAGCACTCGTTACAACCGAGGTCTGCAGAAGAGCATCTCTGAACACACAACACGTCCAACCTTGAGGTGGGTGGGCTACAGCAGCAGAAGACCACACCGGGTGCCACTCCTGTGAGTGTATGTACCTGTATCCCGGAAGATAGATAAAGGCGGTCTGGTACACTATGGCCAACTTTGTTTACCCAGTTAACATATAGCGCATGTCTTTGGACTGTGGGGGAAACCGGAGCACTCGGAGGAAAGCCACGCCAACACAGGGAGAACATGCAAACTCCACACAGAAATACTAACTGGCCCTGCAACCTTCTTGCTGTGTTAACCACTGAGCCACTGTGCAACCCCTTTAAGGACCTGTTAGGGACACAGAAGTACCTTTTGAAAAGGTTCCACCCCAGTGACAAATGTTGTACCTTATTTCTGAGAGTGTAGCTATAAAAGCTTGTGTTTAATTGTTTCTACCCATCATTCCTCATCATATGCGAGTACATTTGGACAGCACATTGACCTAGATTTCATAGTTTAAGCAAACGTACGTAGAATAAACACACGTCGGCAGCAAAAAAACAAGAGACCTGTCAAATGTGGCACATGTCGCTGTCTTCATTGTCTCTTTGTCAAAAACAAAATGCACCGGTCACCCTCATTCAATTTAGGCTAATATTACATCTCCCGGCTGTCAGCGATTTGGCGAAACACTGTCAATTCAATTCTCTACGTCAAGCCCCAAAGGAAAGAAGCAGCTGTGTTTCCTATCCACACGGTAAAACGGGTCAGGTTTCTAACAAATGTGGCGTGACAAATCAAGGAATTACTATAGCCGCCCGTGCTATGAGTGAGAAAATTGCTGGAATAATAACAACGCGCAATGTAATGGTAAATCCAAGTGAGTTATCGGCTGCCGTTTAGTCTTATTTAACTTGCTCGGTAATGCTGCTGTTGAGACATTCATCCTCACTCCAGTTTGTTTTCCCACATGCAGCTTGTTACCTTGGCGCTCTTTGCCGCTATGACAGCTGCTATTAAGACCCTGAGTGATTTTTATGGCTGCAAAAAAAGAGGAAGAAAAAAGGAGCCGCTCTTACTTGCGGTTCAGCCCAGAACAGCTTCAGGGAGATCCATTAATCAGGACCCTCAGCGCACGACCCCTCCATCAAGACAGCTCTGCCCAGGACCTTAAATAAATCAAGTCTGCACTTTAATATGGGAGTTGTTACAATACTAAATTTGTTCCTGCAAAAATCATTACTTCCCTGCTTGCTGATAGCCTGCCATCTGCAGACGAACGTAAAACAAAGGAGATTCTCCTCCAAAACTCAGTCGTTAAGGCATCGTAGGTGTGTTCCCTTACAGATACTGCTCCAGACTGTATTATTATTCTGAAAAAAATCTTCTTTTGGATAAATGCAGGGTATTGCAGATTTCCATTGCAGAGAAGGTAATAATGTACAATTGGGGATGATTTACAATGTGGGAAATAAATATTGAACACGTCACCATTTTTCTCTGAAATCATATTTCTAAAGGTGCTGTTGACTTGACATTTTCACCACATGTTGGTAACAACCAAAAATATCCACATATGCAAAGAAAACAAGGCTAATTAGACTAGAAATGAAGTTATGTGTAATGAAATGAGATGACGTTGGGAAAAAGTATTGAACACATGAAGAAAGGAAGGTGCAGAATGGCACGGAAAGACCAGACAGCAGCTCAAATCTCTCCTCCAAAACACAGTCGCTGTTTTTTTAAGGCATCGTAGGTGTGTTCCTTCACAGATACTGCTTCAGGTTGCATTATTATTCTGAAAAATCTTCTTTTGGATGAATGCAGGGTATTGCAGATTTCCATTGTGGAGAAAGGTAATAATGTGCAATTGGGGATGATTTACAGTGGGGGAAATAAATATTGAACACATCACCTTTTTTTCAGAAATCATATTTCTAAAGGTGCTGTTGACTTGACATTTTCACTGGATGTTGGTAATTATGAAAAATATCCATATATGCAATGAAAACAAGACTAACTAGTTAAGTGACTAAGATATTAGTTTGAACATGGCATGGTTGTTGATGCCAGAAGGGCTGGTCTGAGTATTTCAGAAACTGCTGATCTACTGGGATTTTCACGCACAACCATCTCTAGGGTTTACAGAGAATGGTCTGAATAAGAGAAAATATCCAGTGAGTGCCAGTTCTGTGGGCGCAAATGCCTTGTTGATGTCAGAGGAGAATGGCCAGATTGGTTCCAGCTGATAAAAAGGAAACAGTAACTCTAATAATCACTCGTTACAACCGAGATCTGCAGAAGGGTATCTCTGAACACACAACACGTCCAACCTTGAGGCAGATGGGCTACAAAACCAGAAACTGAGGCTACAATTCACGCAGGCTCACATAAAATTGGACAATAGAAGATTGGAGAAACGTTGCCTGGTCTGATGATTTCTGCTGGGACATTTGGATGGTAGGGTCAGAATTTGGTATCAACAACATGAAAGCATGGATCCATCCTGCCTTGAATCAATGGTTCAGGCTGGTGGTGGTGGTGTAATGGTGTGCGGGGATATTTTCTTGGCACACTTTGGGCTCATTAGTACCAATTGAGCATCATGTCAACACCACAGCCTACCTGAGTATTGTTGCTGACCATGTCCATCCCTTCATGACCACAGTGTACCCATCTTCCAGCAGGATAACGCGCCATGTCATTAAGCGTGAATAATCTCAGACTGGTTTCTTGAACATGACAATGAGTTCACTGTACTCAAATGGCCTCCACAATCACCAGAGCTCAATCCAATAGAGCACCTTTGGGATGTGGTGGAATGGGAGATTGGCATCATGGATGTGCAGCAGACAAATCTGCAGCAACTGCGTGATGCTCTCATGTCAATATGGAGCAAAATCTCTGAGGAATATTACCAGTACCTTGTTAAAATTTATGCCATGAAGGATTAAGGTGGTTCTGAAGGCAAAAGAGGGTCCAACCTGGTACTAGTAAGGTGTACCTATTAAGTGGCCGGTGAGTGTATATACACAGTTTAAAATACACAGTATTAGAAAGTTTTAGGCCAACATTAAATCTGTTGGTTGGGAGAGGGAGGCTGTTTGAGCTGCATTTCTAACAGTGTTGTTAGCAATATTGATGGTATTGTGAATGCTGAAAAGTACAGACAGGTTTAAATTTTGTAGTAGCGCGACCGTGTCCTGACCCCACCATCCGAAAGTTACAGGAGAAATGGAGACTTGTCAGACCAGGCCAACTTTGTTCAATCTTCTTTTCTAGGCCTCGACTGTAGCAAGTAGATATTTGAGCTACTGTTGTCTTTCTATCATCTGAGCTAGTGTGGTTATTCTCCTCTGCCCTGTGGCATCAACAAGACAACTTTAAACCCTAGGGATGGTTGTGTGTGTGAAAGATTTTGAAATATTTAGATCAGTGCGTTTGGCACCAACAACCATGCCATGTTAAAAGTCACTGAAAACGCAGTTGCTGTGTAATTAAGATGTTCAAAGTGGTTACAATGGTTGCCATGGAGTTCTACAAGGTTATTAGACTGTTGTCAGGCAAATTGTGAAGTTTTCTGAATTATTGGGGTATGTAAATGTAAATTATTGTTGGGTAAGTTACATTTAAAAAGTAATAGATTACAAGTTACTGATTACTACTGGAAAATTGTAATATTATTACATTACTAATTGCTTCATGTAAAAAGTAATCCGATTACTAATTACTTTACTTTGAAGTTACTTTTTAAACATAAAAAAAATACTAAATAAACTGCAGCTCTTTCAGTGTTTTAATGTTTACTGAAAAACGTAATGGGTTTAACACAGCAGCTTGACATTCAAAAGATTTAAAGAGATAATAGCAGTACATAAATAAGGATATGTTAATATGTAAACTAGGCAGCACGGTGGCGCAGTAGGTAGCACAATCGCTTATCATGGATTAGATTAGTTTTAACAGGAAGGGAGGATACTGTGTAACGCGTTACATCCAACTCTGGCTATGATAAATGGCTTTTTTTAGTTTTGTAATTAAGCTCTCAGTTAAGAAAGGAACATTCACCAAAAACTTTAACTAACGTTCTGGCAAATGTTCATAACAATAAGAAATTTGGTCCAATTTATCTAGGCTTCGACCCTCAAATTGTATTCCATTCACTGTTTTTTTAAACTTTCTTATTAATTTAATAATGGCAATTATTTGAAATTACACATAAACCACGCCAATATTGAATGTATTGTGTTATGAAATTCATATGAGCATCCATGGGACATAGAAGTAATAGAACAACCAACAAATTTCTAAATTTCTGAGGTCACTGCTTAGTCCAGAGACTAGTGATGTCTCAAGGACAAATATATTATTACAAAATTATGTTATATATTAATATTTTACATATTTAGGTGTCAATATGGGTTCTATGTATAAATGTATACTTTATATATTATATACACTTTAAATAGTATAGTAGTAAATTAAGTATAAGCATAGTTTATTTACCCATATATATATATATATATATATATATATATATATATATATATATATATATATATATATATATATATATATATATGTATCTGTATATGTATTTATATATATGTATATATATTTATATATATGTATATATATATATGTATATATATATATGTATATATATATATATATATATATATATATATGTATATATATATATATATATATATATATATATATATATATATATATATATACATATATACATATATATGTATATATATATAGGTATATCATTTCCTTTACACCAGTCCTTGAACATTTTGTGTAAGGTTTAGATGTCTGTCAAATAGGGGCGTTAGCATTGGTTAGCATTGTCGCCTCACAACAGTAGGTCACTGGTTTGAGTCATTTCTGTGTGGAGTTTGCATGTTTTGCATGTTGTTGGCGTGGGTTTCCTCCGGGTGCTCCTGTTTCCCCCACAAGTCCAAAGACATGCGTTATAGGGGAATTGAATAAACTAAATTTGCCGTAGTGTATGAGTGTGTGTGAATGAGAGTGTGTATGGGTGTTTGCCAGTGTTGGGTTGCAGCTGGAATGATCCGCTGCTTAAAACATATGCCAGAATAGTTGGCGCTTCATTCCACTGTGGCAATCTCTGATAAATAAAGGACTAAGCCGAAGGAAAATGAATAAATGAATGTTCGTCAAATATTTATACTGTAAGTGCTACTGCGATTGTTTCAGAACATTCAGAGAACAATCAAAATTAACGATCCTATAATGTTTCGCGAAATGCAATCTTTCAATAATGTGGACGTTTCGAATGTTCAGAGAACATCTCGTTTCCGTATCTTAATGCTAACATCACCAAAATGTTCCCAGAACATTTCTATTTATTGATTTATTTTGGCCAGGTTGCTCCTGTAGTCTCCGCTGTGTTTTTCAGGCTACACATATTTGCAGGAGCAGATTTATGTGAGAGGTGTGAATGTTGTAGCCATAAAGCTCTTTTCTCCTTGATAAAAGGCTCTGTACTGTGTCACTGGATAACAAGCACATCTACACCTATGGGCCGAATGCATTTCAGTGTGCTGCGGGAGAACAACGCTACTGAAACACTGTGTGAAACATAGAAATAAAGCAGAAAGACAGTAGAGTCCCTTATGAAAATTAACCACGGCTTTACTACTGTGCAAAACTAGTAAATATGACTATAGTAACCATGCTCTTTGCGCATATTGTGGTAATGCTATAACACTGTAGAAACAATGACTGTAGTAACAATCGTTTTTTTAACGCGTACTGTAGTTATTAAAAAAATGGTTGAGACCATGGTTTTACTATAGTATTATTGTAGCATTAGTACTGCAGTAAAGCTATGGTAATCATAACTGTAGGAATCACAGAATCAAAGCAGGTTATATTACATTTAACAAAAGTTATGCAATAATGTCTACAATAAAATTTTTTAATAAAAACAGATTACTGTTACTGTAACAAACTACATTTCCCTGCATGCACTGAACACACACCGGTTCCTGTTTTCCACTGATTACATTCACAGCTGATTGACGGAGTGATTAGATGGCGTTTATATTCACCCCACACACACTTTGCTGAGTCTTGTTTTCCTGGTGAAGCATTACAAAGTGTTTTCCTGTTTGTCTTGCCATGTTTTGGTCCTCATCTGTTTTGATTCTTTATCGCCTAGCCTGACCATTTGCCTGTATTTCGAACATGTATTTTGGATTATCTTTAGGTTAATTTCCGACCCTGTTTTTGACCATTTCCTGCACAACATCTCTTTAAATAAACTGCTCGTGGATCCTAAAGACGTCAACATGATTCCAATTAAAATGCAATGTCCCCACAATGTTAGACTACAATCTGACATCATGTTGACGTCCTGTGCCTGCTGGGTTATTGTCAAATCAAACCCATAAAATGGATCACACCTCACCATTTTGTCAAAAAATGTCATTTTAACACGCGTCACTCACAGTTTTTGGGGTTGATCTGTGATGAAAGTGTGTGAATAGATAAGTGCACACCTACTCTGTCCCCAGATCAGCATTGGTTGAGCGTGTTGCTGGCCGTTTGGTAACCTGCTGCACATGACTGTGAACACCAGCCCCGCGAGACAACACAAACCAGCCCGTGCCAAACCCGCAGCAGGAGCGTCTTTGATGAACATCGCAGGAAACTCTCCACAGGCAAAATGCCCAGCCAGCTTTATCTCTCTCCCCCTCTCTCACTCACTCTCTGATGTGTCACGTTGATATATGAATATAGCCCCAGTGTTAAGGCTGAGGCATTTTCACTGAATTTTTAATCTAGTAACTGAGTGTTCTGGGCGCTGACTAGCATGTAGCTGAAGCCCGTGATGATTTGTGATACTGCAATGTTTTGCTCTGGGTTTTTTTGGCTCGTTTTTGGCAGGCTCTCCTGACCGCATCGCAGGCGCTGACACTGATCTTCCTGATGGAGAGATAAAAGCTGGACGAGGAAGATATTTCTGAGGGCGAAAATGCAAATGTGTGATCACCAGTAGCTCGCTGACAACATAATAACAGAGCTAATTGCATCAGCGCCGCGCTTACAATTGAAGAGCAACGCTGAGATCTGTTGACATGGCCGTATTCTGCACTTTCATAGCATTTTATTATTTCCTAAATCATGGTAATGTTCATCGCAGTTTATCAACTAACCACAAGTGCAGTTTACACCATATCTGACTTATTCTTTACCGCAAAATTTGCTGAGGAAAAGCAAAAAGTGCACTTGAAAGGCATTACACTTACATTCACCCTGACTCTTTTTAATTTAAGACTGTATTTTCAATTCAGTACTCACCGGGAGAGATTCATTTTGATCCCTGATGCTGAATTTGGTACTGCAGCTATTTTAATATTAGTCCTGATAGTGCAGCATGTTTTATTGGACAGTGGAGGTTTATAATTTCTTAAGGATATTTTAGTATATATATATATATATATATATATATATATATATATATATATATATATATATATACATACAGTTGAAGTGAGAATTATTCGCCCCCTTTGAATTTTTATTCTTTATTAAATATTTCCCAAACGATGTTTAACAGAGCAAAGAAATTTTCACAGTATGTCTGATAATATTTTTTCTTCTGGGGAAAGTCTTATTTGTTTTATTTCGACTAGAATGAAAGCAGTTTTTAATTTTTTATGAATCATTTTAAGGTCAATATTATTAGCCCCTTTAAGCTAATTTTTTTCTCGATAGTCTACAGAACAAACCATCACTATACAACAACCTGCCTGATTACCCTAACCTGCCTAGTTAACCTAATTAACCATGTTAAGCCTTTAAATGTCTCTTTAAGCTGTATAGAAGTGTCGTGAAGAATATCTAGTCAAATATTATTTACTGTCATCATGGCAAAGATAAAATAAATCAGTTATTAGAGATGAGTTATTAAAACTATTATGATTAGAAATGTGTTGAAGAAATCTTCTCTCCGCTAAACAGAAATTGGGGGAAAAAATAAACAGGGGGGCTAA
>NC_079437.1:59718567-59743567 GCF_903798145.1 Danio aesculapii | reverse complement strand
GCATTTGTTTTGATTCAGGAATATAATACCTAGTTTAACCACTGGGTGTCGAACTTACACATTGCACCTTTAAGTATCAGTTTAGCTTGCATCAGTCCTGGCCCTACTGAAAAAAAACAGCTTAAACCAGCCTAGGCTGGTTGGCTGGTTTTAGCTGGTCGTCCAGCCAGGTTTTAGAGGGGTTTTGGCCATTTCCAGGCTGGTTTCCAGCCATTTCCAGCCTGGTCTTAGCTGGTCAGGCTGGAAAACGACCAGCTAAAACCAGCTTGATCAGCCTAGCCAGGCTGGGAGCCCAGTCAAAACCAGCTATGTCCAGTTTAAACCAGGCTGGTCAAGCTGGTTTTAGCTGGATTTAGCTGTTCATTTTCCAGTCTGGAAATGGCCAAAACCCCCTCTAAAACCAGGCTGGTCAACCAGCTAAAATCAGCCAACCAGCCCAGGCTGGTTTAAGCTGGATTTTTCAGCAGGGGGGTTTTACGTACCATTAAGGTAGCTCAACTGTTTGATAATACCATGGCAACAAAGAGCGATTAAAGTTGAGCTGCCTTTAATCTTTTAATCTGTTACCTAAAACCAAAGATTGGTGCAAACTAAGCTAAAACGTAACTGACTAGCCAGCTAATCCAGCCTCAAGTACAGACCCCAGGTGTTGAAAATGAGCAGGTCTGCTATTACACTTAAACAAATGCATAAGGTAGCCATTGACTTATATAGTATTTTGTATTTCCTACTATAGCCTAGTGTTTTTCTAGCATTATAGAGAATTAAAAAATGGTTCGGGACCATGAGAGACTGAGTAAACAGTGAGTACATTTTCAATATTGGGTGATTTATCCCCTTCACTCCCCCTTTACCCTTTCAGAGCTCCGCTACGGGACTCAAGACTGATGTATGGCACAGGTGTTGCTCATTATGTCTCTCAAACCCGCCCATCTTCAAGCCACATTCACATACAAATATCAGCATGCATGAATAAAGCTCATCAAATATGGACAAACAGAAGCTCAGTCATGCATTCTTGACTCAACAAAAGAAGCCTCTTTGTTTCTCATGCATCAATCAGTGTTTGAGCTTCCGTGCTTCATAAGAGACAGCTTCCATCACAACACCATATTGCCGTCAGTGTTTCTTGAGAGGCTGTGAACAATCTGTGATTGAGCGAAGGGAGATATGTGGGTATCGGGGGAGATTCCCATTTGCACTTTCATGCTTGCATGACAGTTTTCCTCTGGGAGCGTCTATGGAATAGGTGAGACCATCCTGTGCTGAACCAGAGGTTACATCATGCTGGATGCCTCTACCCTGAAAGGGTGAAAAGCGATAAGCAACTCCCCAAAGACAGTCTTCATGGAGAAATCTTTCTTATATAAGAACCTTATAGAGCCGAAGCTGAATTGTCTCGGATAGTTCCACTGCATAATGCATGCACACTGCGCATTCAGCCTTAATGTGGAAACAAGCGGTGAGTGAAAACAACTGTTTGATTCTATTTGTGATGCTTGACATCCAGAACGGCAAGTTAAAGAGTGCCATGTTGAGTCCTGTTACTTTAAGACGAACATGATATACTACAAAATATTACACAATTACAGCACGTTCCAAACGGAGTAACTAGTATGGCATGCTGCACTCTACATGACTCATTCCAGAACTGCAGGTACAATTCAGGCATTTTCCATTCATTTTACTTAAACTGGAATAATATATAGAGCAGAGGGCCCCAAACTTGGTCCTGGAGGGGTCAGTGTCCTGCAGAGCGCCAACCCTAATCAAGCACACTTGAACAAGCTAATCAAGGTCTTACTAGGGCTGTTTCTCAACTCCAAGAACACAGAGAATGGACTTTGGAAACTGAGGCTACAATTCACACAGGCTCACCAAAACTGGACAATAGAAGATTGGAGAAACGTTGCCTGGTCTGATGAGTCTCCATTTCTGCTGCAACATTTGGATGGTCAGATCAGAATTTGGCATCAACAACATGAAAGCATGGATCCATCCTGCCTTGTATCAATGGTTCAGGCTGCTGGTGGTGGTGTAATGGTGTAAGGAGATATTTTCTTGGCACACTTTGGGCCCATTAGTACCAATAGAGTACTATTGTGTCAACACCACAGCCTACCTGAGTATTGTTGCTGATCATGTCCATCCCTTTATGACCACAGTGTAGCCATCTTATGATGGCTTCTTCCAGCAGGATAACACGCATGTCATAAAGCGTGAATCATCTCAGACTGGTTTCTTGAACATGACGAGGAGTTCACTGTACTCAAATGGCCTACACAGTCACCCGGACTCAATCCAATAGAGCAGCTTTGGGATGTGGTGGAACGGGAGATTGGCATCATGGATGTGCATCCGACAAATCTGCAGCAACTGCGTGATGCTCTCATGTCAATATGAAAAATCTCTGAGGAATATTTCAAGTACCTTGTTGAATCTCTGCCACGAAGGATTAAGGCAGTTCTGAAGGCAAAAGGGGGTCCAACCCAGAAACTAGATAATATAACATGTCAGAGAATAATTTTTCCTACCTATTTAAGATGGAAATTGTCTACTGCCAGTCAAGGTTACTATAGTTAACGAAAACGAACAAAAAAAACGAAAACTAAAATGTAAAATAATTGTCGTCAACTGAAATAAAAATAAAAACGAGAGTTTAAAAAAAAAAATAGAACTAACTGAAACTGTATTGTGTACATACAAAACTAACTGAAACTAACTAAAGTTATAGCAAAAACCTCCTTCTTCTTCGTCTTTGTAAATGTATTTAATACATAATCTTACTGTAAGCCTTTTAGAAGTAAATCTATTTACTTCGCGCTGCCGGTGTTTGACCTCAGAGTCTGTAGTCCTGCTGCCATTGGCCGGATGGAGTCTGTTCTCCTCCAGTCAGCCTCGCTATTGCTCCCGCGACAAAAACAACGAGTGGACATGACAGCAGCACGGTGACAGCATTAAATACAGAGACTTAAAACTTTTACTTTAACACATTTATTGCTAATAATGGGTTTTATTTCTGTATTGTGATCGCGAATGAATCTTTTTAACCGGATCTTCTAAGTGAAGTGGTTGAACCATTTCACCAAATCGAACTGAATCATTTGAAATGATTCGCGTTTTCAGTACTTAGCCACAAACTGCTTACTTTTTAACAAGCCTAATGCCCCCCTCTGACTCTAAATAATGCAATATATACTCTTATTCAGTTATTAGAACAGTAACGTTATACTGAGATCAAATTTGAGAGGCGGTGAACCGATAATTCTGCGCATGCGTGATTCAATGAACCAAACACAAACAGTACGATGCTGTGACTGGACTAAACTTGAGCTGCAGCGCGGGTAAACCGAGGGCTTAAATGAGAGGATCTGGTGAAAAAACCTCATAACAGAAAATCGTAATGGAATTTAAATAAGTGAATCCTGCTTCAATTGGGTTGCAAAACTTTACTGTTAGACACTTTTCAGATCATGGTGATGTTTTAACTCAATGTTTCCCAACCCTGTTCCTGGAGGCACACCAACAGTACATATTTTGGATGTCTCCCTTTTCTGACCCATTAACTTCAGGTGTTGGAGTCTTTTCTGATGTTATGATAAGTTTATTCAGGTGTGTTTGATTAGGGAGAGGTTGAAAATGTGTACTGTTGGTGTGCCTTCAGGAACAGGGTTGGGAAACTGACTGAAATGGCAATTGCTGACTGTATAATTTTGGTATGTTGAGTCCTAACATCCGCGATAAATATCTGAACTTCCCATCACTACTGTGTATCTAACCTCAGATGCAGCCTTGCACACGTATTGTACTTTAGGCTGCTGTCTTGTATGCTGTTGTATTTGAATTTGAGGATGGGTAGATGGTAGATGATAGTGTTCATGTGTCCTCTGAATACAGGTTTTAAAAAATGTATGGTTGAGTTATTATCCAATATTTATTCTGTTGATTTTTGAATCTTGCACCTAACAAATATCCTTATTAAGAAAAAAACTAATACTGAAACTAATAAAAACAAAACTAAAACGAATTAATTTCAAAATATAGTAGTAAATCTCCCTCTAAAAACTAATTAAAACTAACTGAATTTGTAAACAAAAAGTCAAAACGAAATAGAAACTAAAACTAATGAAAAATCCAAAGCTATTATAACAGTGAGGTGATTAAAGATGAAAAATACGAGGCCCGTTTGAATCTAAAATGGATTAAAGGGCACCTATGGTAAAAAATCTACTTTTCAAGCTGTTTGAACAGACATATGTGCATGTATGGTGTATAGACAGTCATATTGGGGTGATATAAGCACACCCAGTGCTTTTTTTTCAATTTAACAACATAAAAAACGGTGGACCAATTGGAGCTGTTTTCGAATCGACCGCTACTTGACGTAGGAGAGCGGTCCCCCCCGCCCACCAATATTGATTGACAGGCGCGTCATCATATCCTCAGTTTGTTGATCCACGTCCGCCATTTTCAGCGTGAGTCGAAGCGATATCACTAAAGGAACACCCTAGCTCTATTTTTAGATGCAAGGTTCATTGGGCTCAACACAAGATCAATATTCTCCACATTATCGCTCTAATCGGAATTATTGGTTGTATCTTTAGGTAGGTTTGCAAACATGTGTACTTCTCATTGAGTCTACCTTATACTTCAGTCGTTTTCATTTCTTGCGATCCCAGAAGCTCCCTGTGATCTTAACTAGCATGCGTTTTAGAATTATAAACATAGGTTTCTATCAGGGTACACTCAAGTCGACGGCTGGGCGCCGCGGACCGCTGCAGAAACCTATGTTTAGAATTCAAAAATGCGTGGCGCGACGATTCGGGACACTTCATGTTTCTGCCGCGCCACAGAGAGTGTCTGCTGTGACGTGTCGCAGCTTCGAGCGGCGCATCCGGTGCCTCAGTCAAAGTAATTCAGTGTGCGTGGTTATTCGTTTCTGTGTACAAGCTCGGCACTTGAAACTAGCACACAGTTGGCTGTAAAACTGTACAAAGACACGAATGATTTTGTACTCTCTGCTTGGTCTGTGTCCGAGTCGTACATGTACGACTGAATGCTGATCCTCTCACTCCAACTCCAACTGTTGCAAACACAGAACGGGTGAGCTCATGGCTCCGCCCCCTTGTTACATTGGCGGGAAGCCGAAACTAATTTACATGTGAAGCAACACACCCCTAAATCAGCGAGCTGTGGACACGCCCCCTACATGACACTTTTTAACACATTATAATAAACAAATCTGAATTGTGTTTGAAACTGAACCTAAACTGGCACACTCAGAAGAACCATAATATTAATATTAAATCATAAAAATAAGGTAAACTATGTGCCCTTTAAAGCAGAGGGACACTCACCTGCACTTGATACGCTTCTACTACCCATTGGGCAGAAAAGCAATTCCCCCATCATAATACTCTTCATCTGCGAGAGCCAACAAGTGAATGGTTACAGTAGGTGCAGTGTTTCTCCATGCGCGGTGAACCTGGGATTACCCGCAGTCCCCACAGCACAGTGCAGCAGACTGCGGAAAGAGTGAGAGATGGCTTGTCAGAGAGAGAAAGTCATTAATGGTAATTGTAAGTGGGGGAGTAATAGGAAGGTAATGTGCGCTGGCCTTCCTGCAGCGCCAGGCCCGAGGCTTGAGTTATTGACCCGAAGTGAAGCTCTGCAGAGCAGCAGAAAACAAAAAAGGCAAAAAGCCCCCCTCATGAACGACACCGAGACCCCTCCGCTGCTTTATGCTCTTTCTGCCTCTCGCTCTCTCATACATAATGCAGCAGCCATAGCGGATGGTGGAGCTGGAAGGAGCACAACGAGAGGTAAAAACAGCAATAACAACAGATCAAGGGCTAACAGAATAACTGCAGAGATTGTTCAATGACACACAAATAAAACAGCAGTGGGCGGATGCGTGAGGAACTCTGGCTGAAAGCAACAGTGGGATTTTACCACTCATGCATGTGTGTTTCTGTGTGTGTGGACGGCCTGCTGGAGCTCAGTGCTTTTCTCAAGCTTTTGCTGCAGGATTGTGATTTCCCGTACATTTGGAGATCAAAGCATGACTAAAAAACAGTAGCAGAATGCTTGGCGAACAATAGTTACTGAAACACTTTGGATGACTGCACTTTATATTACAGTGTTTAACATGTACTTATGTAAGTACTGTATTATATAAGGTAATTACACGGTTAGGGTCAGGCTCATGTGTAGGTTTAGAGAAAGTTTGGTTAAGATTAGAGACAGTTTATTTCATGACTGATAAGTTCAAATTATGTACAGTCAAAAAAAGGACTGTAAAAAGTAAAAGTGATGCCTTTTAGATTAAGTATCGCAATAAATTTGATGTTAGGCAATAGATACAAGGGTAGGGTTTAGAAAAAGGTGCTTTAAGTACTAATAAACACACAAATAAACACAACAAAACACATTATTATTCCCATTAACTTTTATATAGGGCAACTACACGGGTTAAAGTTAGGTCCAAGGGTAGGTTTAGATCTCGTTCCTAGTTTTTACTCAGTTTATGTGATGACTATGATAAGTATCACTTATGTACAATCAAAAAGGGGCTGAAAAATATAGATGTGACGCCTTTTTGATTAAGTATCGCAATAAATTTGATGTTAGGTAATTGTTGTAGTAGTTTTGTTTAGATACAGGTGTAGGGTTTAGAAAAAGGTGCTTTAAGTACTAATGAACACACAAATAAACACAATGAAACACATTATTATTCCCATTAACCTTTATATAAGGCAACTACATGGGTTAAAGTTAGGTTCACAATTAGGTTTAGGCATAGTTTGGTTAAGGTTAGGGTTAGTTTATGTAATGACTGATAAATTCAAATTATGTACAGTCAAAAAAGGACTGTAAAAAGTAAAAGTGATGCCTTTTAGATTAAGTAACACAACAAATTTGATGTTAGGCAATAGATACAAGAGGGTTTAGAAAAAGGTGCTTTAAGTACTTATGAACACACTAATAAACACAAATAAACACATTATTATTCCCATTAACTTTTATATAAGGCAACTTCATGGGTTAAAGTTAGGTCCAAGGGTAGGTTTAGGAATAGTTCCTAGTTTTTGCTCAGTTTATGTGATGACTATGATAAGTATCACTTATGTACAATCAAAAAAGGACTGTACAAAGTAAAAGTGATGCCTTTTAGATTAAGTAATGCAATACATTTGATGTCAGGTAATTGTTGCAGTAGTTTTGTTTAGATACAGGTGTAGGGTTTAGAAAAAGGTGCTTTAAGTACTAATGAACACACAAATAAACACAATGAAAACATTATTATTCCCATTAACTTTTATATAAGGCAACTACATGGGTTAGAGTTAGGTTCATGAGTAGGTTTAGGGATAGTTTGGTTAAGATTAGAGACAGTTTCTGTAATGACTGATAAATTCAAATGTATGTAGAGTCAAAAAAGGACTGTAATATATAGAAGTGATGCCTTTTAGGTTAAGTAACGCAACAAATTTGATGTTAGGCAATAGATACAAGAGTAGGGTTTAGAAAAAGGTGCTTTAAGTACTAATGAACACACAAATAAACACAAAAAAACACATTATTATTCCCATTAACTTTTATATAAGGCAACTACATGGGTTAAAATTAGGTCCGAGGGTAGGTTTAGGAAAAGTTCCTAGTTTTTACTCAGTTTATGTGATGACTGTGATAAGTATCACTTATGTACAATCAAAAAGGGACTGTAAATCTAAAAGTGATGCTTTTTAGATGAAGTAATGCAACAAATTTGATGTTAGGCAATAGATACAAGGGTAGGGTTTAGAAAAAGGGTGCTTTAAGTACTAATGAACACACAAATAAACACAATGAAACACATTATTATTCCCATTAACCTTTATATAAGGCAACTACATGGGTTAGAGTTCATGAGTAGGTTTAGGCATAGTTTGGTTAAGGTTAGGGTTAGTTTATGTAATGACTGATAAATTCAAATTATGTACAGTCAAAAAAAGGACTGTAAAAAGTAAAAGTGATGCCTTTTAGATTAAGTAACACAACAAATTTGATGTTGGGCAATAGATACAAGAGGGTTTAGAAAAAGGTGCTTTAAGTACTTATGAACACACAAATAAACACAACAAAACACATTATTATTCCCATTAACTTTTATATAAGGCAACTACATGGGTTAAAGTTAGGTCCAAGGGTAGGTTTAGGAATAGTTCCTAGTTTTTACTCAGTTTATGTAATGACTGTGATAAGTATCACTTATGTACAATCAAAAAGGGGCTGTAAAATGTAAAAGTGATGCCTTTTAGATTAAGTATCGCAACAAATTTGATGTCGGGTAATTGTTGCAGTAGTTTTGCTTAGATACAGGTTTAAGGTTAAGAAAAAGGCACTTTAAAGTTGTGCTGTAAATTTTCCAGATATTTACCGGTATCACTGTGTGAAAGGGGCTAATGAGTAGCGCATTTGTATTACATTTTATAGAGCTCCATTATCAGCAAAACAGTGGAAAAATTAAACCATTTCTGTTGTGGCTGGCTCGGATAGACACTGAACATTTAGGCCAAGAGAAAGAGGCGACATTTGTTCAATGTAATACTTTATTTGCTATAACACAGTTTTCTAAATAGTATAAAAATGTATACTATTGTATAAAAACAGCTTTGAATTGACCTCAGCTCAAGCCTGGCTTCTATAATCGCAGTGTTGCAGTGACTTATTATTGGATTACTTTTATTTTTAATCTGTCCTGCATTGTTTTACCTTGGTAAACTGAATCTGCTCATCTCATGTACAAAACCGCACATGTAGCATAAGAAGGAAGTAGCAGCTTGTTAGCCATGACCTTTGCTCATTTCCCTCATGTGCTGGCCTTCTCTGACTGTTCACTGATGAAGGCATGACTACAACGACAACCTGTATAGTCATGATGGATGATGTTTACAGCATCTTATGCATTTAACAGTTAATGGACCATTAGAGCTCACTCATCATTGCTCCCCCTTATAATAATATGATGGGAGGAACATTTATGTTGTGATACTGGGAAACGTCACTACCAGTTTCACCATTTCCAATAGCAGACTGAAGATTTTGCTTGGTGCTTTACATCTGACGCATATGCACACAGAAATATATAAATGCACAGATGTGTGCTGTCCGCTGTGGTTTTTTAAAGCTTAATTTCAGCAAATTTGAGAATCTGATGTTTGTCAGTATTTATTATGCCATATGTTTGTCATGCTTTCAGCGCAATCTGTTTTCATTCTGCTCAGTTTATGTCATGTCTAGTAGAGTTTTGGGTGTGAAAATAAATAAACCCCCGGCTAATGCAGCTCTCAAAATGTCTTTTTAAGTTAAAAAAAGAACATTAAATCACTATAAAGTAATTAATGAGACACGGTGAAGGTAACAAAAGTGAAAAAATATGCTTGTGAGTGTTTTGTTTCTCGTGGAAACCAAATGGTTTTAAATGAAAACGGAAATGTTTCTCGGTTTAATGCAGTTTATTATACATTCATTGAATTTCCTTCAGCTTAGTCCCTTTATTCATCAGGGGTCGCCACAGCGGAATGAACCACCAACTTATCCAGCATATGTTTTACACAGCCGATGCCCTTCCAGCAACCCAGTACTGGGAAACACCCATACACACTCATACACTACGGCTACTACTATTCAATTCTCCTATAACCCATGTTTCTGGACTGTGGGGGAAACCGGAGCGCTTAGAGGAAACCCACACCAACATGGGGAGAACATGCAAACTCCACACAGAAATGTCAACTTACCCAGCCGGGGCTTGAACCAGCGACCTTCTTGCTGTGCTAGTTTTTCAGTTTTTCATTTCAGTATAAAACCCCAACAGTTTTGTTTCAGAACATGATGGTTTCTTTGGGAAACCTTCTTTGGGAGTGCTTAATGCATACAATCACACTGGTGTGATCAGTCTTGTCTGGTACCTGGAGCATACGATCACATTGATGTTACTGCATCACATATTCAGGTGCTAAATTCAAATCTATTACAGTTATTATCACTGAAAAACCCAAGGGTTGATATCTTCTGGTCAAGATTTGGGCAAGTGGGCAATTTCAAGTTAAACCTAGGTTAACATCTGTTGCTGTGGACTTTACAGTCATAAACTTCATTCAGCTCTATGCCACAACACCACAAACCAAGGCTACAGCATCCAAATACCCTATCAGCATGGTCATTACTTCCTGTCGAGATCACATGATCATTAACACTCAGCACCATTCGAAGTGCTAAGATGTACATTGACAACATTGACGGATTCACATGGAAGGCCATATGTAGAACCTGAGTAAGGGTTAAGGCAGTTTTTGTTCAAAGACAACAACTAAGCCAAGGTAGAACCGAGCATATTCTACAACCCACTGGCAATAAACCACCTCCTGGAGCAGACCCCCATCATTCAGCAAGTAGCAACTTACCTCCCAACATCCCTGTAAAGTCAGTGTGAAGAGCAAGATGCTGCAGACTTTATTATTTCAGTATGATGATGTAGTGGGCAACGCAGTGGCACAGTAGGTAGTGCTGACACCTCATAGCAAGAAGGTCACTGGTTCGAGTCTTGGCTGGGTCAGTTTGTATTTCTGCGTGGAGTTTGCATGTTTTCCCTGCGTTTGCCTGGGTTTCTTCCGGGTGCTCCGGCTTTCCCCACAGTCCAAAGACATGTGGTACAGGTGAATTGGGTAGGCTAAATTGTCCATAATGAATGAGTGTGTGTGGATGTTTCCCAGAGTTGGGTTGTAGCTGGAAGGGCATCCGCTGCGTAAAAAACGTGCTGGATAAGTTGGCGGTTCATTCCGCTGTGGCGACCCCTGATTAATAAAGGGACTTAGCCGAAAAGAAAATGAATGAATAATGATGTAGTTCCTACTGAATACAGAGTAGGGGGTAGGGGTTTATCTGTATCCCACCTGTCATCTGTCACTTGCACCAAACTATTGATTGGAGCGGTGTGGCTAAGCATATTTTGCCCAACCAGTCAAACTGATTTCATCAGAGAAGTACTGCCATTCCAGAACAGAAGCAAATTGTTAGATTTTGATTAAAGATTACCAATACAGCTTTTTTCAGTCAGTTAATTCAGTGGAACTTGCATTGATTAACTGTTCACCTTACGACTAACAATGTGTGATAGCGAAATAAGCATTGGAAATTTTTATTTCATGCTCACATTAAGACCGACTTTAATGCCTAGGTCGTGAGGCTTCAACAACACCTGGGTGGCATTTCAAATTTAACTTGCCCTTCAGGAGTTGTTTTTTGGCAGGCTGTACTCTGCACACTCCAAGCCATTCTCGGTAAGCTCAGGAACCAACTCAGTAGATCTTGAGAGCTTGACAACAATGAGGGGATTCCTGGGCCTGTCGCCAATGAGGAATGCCAGAGTTGGAGAGTCTCCACCATCACTTCAAACTTGGATTTTTTGGCCCCTTCCAAAGTATAAGTGTGGAAAACATCTTCACCCTAACCAACACACTACAGGCAAAGCCATCAGTCATAGGGGATGCCCTCGTACATGTGCTTCTCTGAAAAGGACTAACCCCAATGCAAGGTGTTAGATAACCCCCACTCGTAGTGATGTTTTATAAACAAATTTCGGGAGGAGCACGTGCAGAAGTTTCAGTATCAAATACGTCATTGACAATTATTCTATTATCCAATCAGTTCTTGACCAAACCCCTATATATACCAAAGCTGTCTTACCTGCAGCATCTCACGACTTTAGCATCCCTTTACCACCCCGACACCTCACCTCTTAAGCATTACAATCCCGGGGGGAGCGTTCTGGGGCCGGGCTAGATACTTCACTCGAATCCCAATTCCTCTCTGTTTCCTAATAAGAGGAATAACTCGAGTTTGGGTGTCTTCCCCAAGCTCAGAGCCCTCTCCCCGGACAGCACGCCAAATACGCTTTATTCTGAAACTATTGCAAGTGTGAACTCGTGAATAGAGATCTGGTTAAAAAAAAGGGATTGACTAGGCAATTAAAGCAATAAAAAGAGCCCAATATCCTTTTTAACATGCCCCACATGAACAGGCTCACAAGTCCATAACATACAAGGTGTGACAGCCACAACGTGGCAAAACTCCTCTAGATACTAAAAACAGGACTAACCAGTGGAACCAAAGGAACAACTAATGGAGTGCTTCCAATTGAATACAATACCCGCAAACATGGCTGTGAAATGGAAAGAACAAGAAGCTTTCGAATGATCCATGGCCTTGAAATGAGTTTTATTCTGACCTAAAAAAAGTGTCAAGATTGAGGCAAGTCAGAACGTTTTTACATGGGCACATCACTAACACCTTTCATAATCAGAGATCATTCCTTTGACCTTCCTACACCAGGTTAATTCGCCTTGCTTCTCAATTGTCAAGCATGACACCCTTACATAGTCAAGGCTACAGTCAGACCCACCCTGGGTGCACTCCAGCAATACACCTGTGTGAGGAAGGCCAAAGTGGCGCCAATGAATTTGAAGTTTCTTGGGGGAATAGTTTTAAGGCACAATGCAATAGTTTTGAAAGTAAATGCAAATGTTTTGTGACTGAACCTTCAAGATTCTTGGGGGAATTTATGAGTTCTTATAGGATTCACAAGCAGATAAAACATTACCTAAGGGAACACATTTGCTTTGTGACAGAATGTCCATGTTTTGTGATCGTTTGAGAAGATTATCAGAGGCATATGATAGTTTCACAATAGAAGGAGGGGGGATGCGACATTTTTGTGAAAGAACACTTGTTTCACAAGTGAACGTAAAGCTTCTGAGAGAAACTTTTCCACCTCTTGAGAGGGTTTTCCACCTTCATGTTGCCTTTGGGGGTCTGTAAAATACAGCTTCATTTTAGTAAGAAATATTTATGGTTGGCTAGTTCTCGAATATCAGTGGCATTGAACCATAGTGGTTATGATTCATGTCGCCTCAAAGCAAGAATGTTACTAGTTCATGTTCTCTCCGTGTTTGCATGGGTTTCCTCAGGGTGCTCTGCTTTGGACCACAGTCCAAAGGCATGCACTATATGTGAACTGGGTAGTTAAAATTGGCCGTAGCGTATGTGTGTGTGAATGAGAGAGTGTATGGGGGTTTCCCAGTACTGGGTTGCAGCTGGAAGGACATCCACAGCGTAACACATATGCCAGAGTAATTGGCAGTTCTTTCCACTGTGGCAAACCCTGATAAATCAGGCACTAAGCTGAAGGATAGTAAGTGAGTGAATGATTTAGTCAAGTGGTATTCACTGCAGGGCCACATGGGCAGAGCTGAGCTCCAGCTCCTCATTGCTGCACTTCTTCTAAAAGTGATGTCACTGGGAGTTGGGGTTAGGGGCGGGGTATGTGTAGGCATTAAAACAGCTTATAGGAGGAGGAGCTGGAGCTCAAGCTGCCCCTCATTGGAGGTGAGCTCCACCTAAGTGGCTCTGCAGCGAGCACCTTCTCGATTTAATGGATAATTTGTACTTGTATATACTTATATACATACCTTTTAGTTTGATTTGCTCATCCCCCTTTTAGGGGTAAGGTTAGGAATGGTGTTTTGTGGCACGTCTCCTTTTAAAAACTAAACTTTTTCATATGAAGTCGAATGAATTGTACAATTTAGCCACAAAACTGTTATGTTTCCCCGTGAGATTGTGCTGGTCACATTGGTGGTCAGAAAACCACCAGGGGTTTTCGTCACACAGTGTCCCATTCAAATTAATCTTGTTTTGCTGTTAAAGTCTTTCCACGTCTCTCAGTCTTCCTCTCTCAAACTCTCTCTTGCCATTCGCCCTATTGCTGAGCCGACAAGACACTTGTCTGATCAGCGCTCATTTGTCAAAGCCTCCAGTGGTGTTATTTATTCATGAATTCACAGCGGAGGGATCCACCTAACCACGTGTCGGCAGAGTGTGAGGGTGGCAGCATCGCAGTGAGGCCTGCTTCAAAGCCTTCACACAAAGCCCCACAGAAGCACAGGGCTGCTACAGGGCCTGCGGTTTCAGGAAACATCCCTGCGGTACAGCCGCGCAGGAACACGCCACTCTATTTTCAGTGCTTTTGCTAAAGGAAGAGTTCACACTGAAATGAAAAATGTCATTGTTTACCCACTGTCAACTGTCGTTCCAAAGCTGTGTGAGTATTTTCTTCTGTGGGACAGAAAGGAAGAATGTGTGAAGAAGAATTTTCCCTCAGCGTCCATTAATTGTGACCTTGGCTCGCAAGAAGAAGTTCAATTAAACAATTGTTGAAAAATTCTTATATTGCATCGCATAGTTTGACATAGTCATTGCTATTATGTAAATAAATTATGCATTCAGATATTTTAATTTTCTCAACCGTCGTCTTAAAATTGTTTGTTTTACTTGCTGTGGAAGACAATGGTTAGAGGTTTTCAGCTTTCAGAGATGTTTCCCAGTATTGCAGCTGGAAAGGAAATGCTGTGTAAAACGTATGCCGGATAATTTGGCGGTTCTTTCCGCTGTGGAAACCCTTGATAAACAAAGGGACTAAGCTGAAGGAAAATTAATGAATGAATGATCATTTCATTATCTAGGGCTTTTTATCATCAATAGTGCTTCTCATAAACCCTGTTATTGGAAAAGATAATACCTTATGATTATGTTCTTATTTGGCATTTGTCTTTTTTAAAACATTCTCTACAAGTACTTGCTTTTGTTTTACAAATATACAGAAGCTCATTTGAACTGATCTGTGTACAGATCCTTTGAGCAGGTGAAAGATCCCTTGATCCCTTGAAAATGTTTCACCGGTTTGAATATTTACCTTGTCATTCGAAACTTCAGATCGCATTTAATAATAATGTAAATGTGAAATGTAAAGTTCTACCATCAATTTGGGTGTAAGAAGTGTGATTACTGGTTATATATGAGCAATATCATACAAGTAAAAGTGCAATATGGCTGTATATGCAATATGTGACAATATACAGCCATATCGCACTGCTACGAGTGTGATATTGAATTTATAGAACAGTTCGACAGCATAATCATGTATATAAAAAAGAAAATCAAACATGGAGAGTCTAAAAATCCTTTTGTACAAGGCAATACTTTCTTCCGCCATTCATTCACATCTGCAGCTGATGTCAGAAGAGCAAAAACTAATTGCTAACTCACAAACGCCACTTTAGAGCTAGTGTTTGAATGATTCTCTTGCATAATGTCTAAAGTGATGACAAAACAGGTGATTTTGCCCATATTTTAAGATAATATAAGGCTGAACGGCAAGACATGCAATCAGTCTTCAGAGATTTCCCAGTAATTTTCTGTTGCAATCGGGATATGACAATAATTAACCCTGAAAAAGCCAAAGCAAAGCAAACCCTACCAGATTACTACGGTATAGATACAGCACTACAAACTACAAAAGAGAGACTTAGAACATCACTTACCTGTCCTATAAGGATTTGTTCAGCCGTAGAAAACACTGTTTTTCTTCTCTAAGGGCTTATTATATGGTCTCTGTCGCCATCTTGTTGCAGAACCTTAACCGTCCTTGCTCTGCTCAGTATGACAGGCTACTGGCCGCCGATGTGCTGAATCTCAGAGATTATAAATATTTAAAATAGACACTATCCTTATAAATAAACTGCATATTTACAATCTAAACAACTACATTTTCACCTAAAAAGCCTCAAAAGTACATTATGTTGTCCAACAGCAGCAATATTTGTCAAACTATAGTGAGATTATTCAATATTAACACAACTTGACTAATCTGGTAAACATGCTAGACTGGGGTGTTCAGAATTGGTTCTGGAGAGCCACTGTCCTGCAAAGTTTGGCCAACCCTACTGAAAAAAAACAGCTTAAACCAGCTTAAGATGGTTGGCTGGTTTTAGCTGGTCAACCAGGCTGGTTTTAGAGGGATTTTGGCCACTTCCAGACTTGTTTCCAGCCATTTACAGCCTGGTCTTAGCTGGTCTGGCTGGAAAACAACCAGCTAAAACCAGCTTGACCAGCCTGGTTTAAGCTGGACATAGCTGGTTTTGGCTGGGCTCCCAGCCTGCCTAGGCTGGTCAAGCTGGTTTTAGCTGGTCATCTCCCAGCCTGACCAGCTAAGACCAGAAATGGCTGGAAGTGGCCAAAACCCCTCTAAAACCGGCCTGGTTGACCAGCTAAAACCAGCCAACCAGCCTAGGCTGGTTTAGGCTAGTTTTTTCAGTAGGGAAAGACTATAGATATACAAAGACGGTTCAGTATAGCAGCCAAAGTGAAGAAAGTCCAACCTTCCAGTCAAAATAGCCTAGCTAATAGCTTGTCATTAAAGATTTTCTTGTTTGTTACTTAAGCCCTGTTGTTTGGCGACTACTGTGTATCTATGTTGATTTTGACAGAAAAAAATAGTCACAGTGCACCACATCACATATTACAAAGCCAACAGATCACACCACACAAATCATTAGCCGAAAAGGTGTAGCTAATGCTAATGCCAGTACATGAGGGAGGAGACCAGAGGCCATTTTGTTTTAATGGAAGTCAATGGAGGAGAGGCGTCACTACAAATAAACTGTGTTTTAACATATATTTTACCATAATAAAATGTTATTTTTTAAGAGAAGGCAGGGGAGCGAATGCTGAATCAGCTTGGTCTGTCAACTGACCAATGATGTTAATGCCGTTAGATGATTGGCTGAGGAGCTACCACCATTTTAAAGTGCGTTCCCTAACCACTTCCCCTCAGTGAAATACCTACCGCCATTTTAAAGTGTGTTCTCTGACCACTTTCACTTAGTGAACGCACTCAGGGAACGCACTTTAAAATGGCGGCAGGGATTTCAATGAGACGAAGTGGTCAGGGAACTAACTTTAAAATGGCGGCAGGGATTTCACTGAGAGGAAGTGGTCAGGGAACACACTTTAAAATGGCGGCAGAGATTTCACTGAGAGGAAGTGGTCAGGGAACACACTTTAAATGGCGGCAGGGATTTCACTGAGGGAAAGTGGCTTTAGGGAAAGCACTTCAAAATGGCTGCAGGTATTTCAAAATGGCGGCAGGTATTATTTTTTAAATACCTGACTATTTTAAAGTGCGTTCCCTGACCACTTCCCCTTATTGAAATGTCTGCCGCCTTTTTGAAGTGTGTTCCAGTCTGTCAAGTGAACAAGGAAAGTTTACATAGAAATATCCTTGATCTCTTGGTTTTGACAGAGTGAGCGAGTCGTCTTCATATGTACACTCCAGCACCAATTCAATGTGATGGTGAAACCACAACAGTGTAGTTGTGCTCAAGGGCTTAGAGCATTCCATTCCACCAGTAGTGGACACTTGTGTGATGTAATCAATGACGTACATCTGAGGGAACAAGTCGGAGTGAAGTTAGTGAGTGAAGGGCATAAAAAAATTTGGACCTGAATGCAGCCTGGGTTCCGTCAGTTGTATCCTTCAAAATACTTCACTCCAAAGGGCCCTTTAAAGTGACTACTTCAGTTTGGAGCAACACTTCAGTATGATTCCATGATTGTTTTCACTCCAAAGTGTCCTTCGGAGGGCAAAATATCCCATTTGGATCGCACCAATGGTCCTTTAGTCTGCTATTGCTGCTTGTTCATGCCTATAGATGTGACGTGCGCATGATATAAGCAGTGTTTGAGTAGATAGTTTGAGTTTTATGAAGGTATCATTTTCTAAACGCTTGCAGTTGGAATCACATCGTTTTAATGAAAATTCTGAGCTTTTAGATTTGGGGTAAAAATACTTCAGTAATTTATAGTGAATACTATAATGTTTTTTTACCATTCTATAGTAAAGTACCTGATTAAATATGATGTGGTAAGTCTATAACACAAGATGGTTCAAGAATTAGTTCTAGCTATGGTAACACAACAACTCTTTAAACGGATTAGCAAGTACTTTAGTTTTCTACAACTATAGGGTATATTATACTACAATACACCACAGTTTACTGTAGTAAAGACCTAACATGTACTACAGTATTTATTACAGTTTATCAGTGTTTAAGTTTACACATTGTAGCAAATGTATGGTTGCAGAAACGAACTAACATGATTAAATCCTATTACATTATCCTATTTATTCTGTGACCTCATGTGTTAAAAAAAATAATCAAGAAATAATATTTGATAAAGGGTGACGCGGTGGTGCAGTGGGTAGTGCTGTCGCCTCACAGCAAGAAGGTTGCTGGTTCGAGCCTCGGCCGGGTCAGATGGCATTACTGTGTGGAGTTTGCATATTCTCCCCACGTTCGCGCGGGTTTCCTCCAGGTGCTCCGGTATCCCCCACAAGTCCAAAGACATGCGGTACAGGTGAATTAGGTAAGCTAAATTGTCCGTAGTGTATGTATGTGAATGAGTGTGTATGGATGTTTCCCAGTGATGGGTTGCACCTGGAAGGGTATCTGCTGCGTAAAACATATGCTGGATAATTTGGTGGTTCATTCTGCTGTGGCAACCCCAGATTATTAAAGGGACGAAGCAAAAAAGAATAAATATTTGATAAAAACCTTTGATATTGCCAAAAACGTAGGTAACAACAAAAATAGGTACATGTGATCTTTAAATAAATGTGCACAAAATATTTTAAAACACCCATTAAATTGTAATTTGTGTTTTCAGAAAGTCAAATGGTAATGTATTAATGTGGTCAAAGTTTAAATGTTAGAAAAATGAATCGATTTTAAGACATTTTGCCTCACCAAATGTGTACATTTCTATAGAATGACCCATATGTAGAGTTGTGTGCAAAATAATTGCTCAAATAAATCTCAAAAAACATTATAAAACATTGCTTAACATTTCATTCTAATTTAAAACATGAAGAAATAATGGTTAAATGTATTATTACTTATCAGAAAGGCACTAGTTTTCTATTAGGTTTAGGTTTGGACACTGGGCTGGCCACTCCATGATGCTAATCTGGTTTGGTCTGGAACCAAAATGCTGCTCACTTACTGGTGTGTTTTTGATTGTGTCTTATTGAAACACCCATTTCACAGGCATTTCCTCTTTGGCATAGGGCAACATGACCTCTTTAAGTATTCTGATGTACTCAAATCGATCCACAATCCCTGGAATTTGATAAACAGACCCAAAACTGTAGTAGGAGAAGCATCCCCATATCATGATATTTGTACCAGAATGCTTAAATTAATTAAGTGGCTGGGTGCCTCAGGCAGTTTGTTAGAAGACCGCCCAAGTCCCTGGACATCAAAAATGCCTTTTCCGAGGTAAAGGTGAGAAATAAAGAGGAATTGTGGTCTGTACTACCTGATCAAACATCCCAGAAGTTAGTCGACTCCATGCAACACCGATGCGAAGCAGTTCTCAGAAACCATGTTCGGTAATATAGTAAATATTAGATTTTTTTTCCAGAAAAATGCAGACAGCAATTTTACTGAGCAATAAAGTAATAATATATTTAACCATTTTTTCATTCTTCGTGTCTTGATTCAGAGTAGAATGTTTGGCGTTCCCAATGCGTTTGCATAATAGCTAAATAAGGGAAGTTTCATAAACTAGTTTCGAGAGGAACACGTGATATGATCAACTTCAGCTGATCCTCATCACTAATCATTAGCTAGCCTATCGGAGGACTCAAAAACTACTATATATATTCTAGCTAAACTTCATTCCCTATCTCTGTTTTCGGACCCCCCCCCCCTCCCAACCCCCCCTATCCTTGCCTTATCCCTTCTCCTCTTTGATCGGGCAACACGGTGGCTCAGTGATTAGCACTGTTGCCTCGCAGCAAGAGGGCCACAGGTTCAAGGCCCAAACCAGTTGGCACTCCCTGCGCGGAGTTTGCATGTTCTCCCTGTGTTTGCGTGGGTTTTCTCCGGGTCCTCCGGTTTCCTCCCACAGTTCAAAAACATGTACATAAGTGAATCAGAATACAGTTACAAGCAGCCGGCGTATACATGCCTAACCAACCAGTATCACCCATTAGCCAGAAGCAGGGGGACATTCGCGAAACACCTGATCTCGTGTCCCTCCTAATGCTCATTAACCAGGCGGGAACCTTGGGCTCATCTATCTCCGAGCTCAGGATTCTCTCCCGGGACAGCATGCCAAACCTGCTATTATAGTTGAGCGTTATCTAAGTGTGAACTCTTGAAAAGATATTATAAGGATTTTGAGACTTACATTTTTAACACATAGCTATTATTATAAACAATTGTGCATGCGGTGTGTGTGTGTGTGTATATTATTTCTATTGTTTATCTTTGAGATAAAGTTCTATTTAAAATCCATTAAGATGTAGTCTGTTGCAGCGGTGTTGTTCATTGTTTAGTCAGCATCTCTAGCAGAGCTATAACTGCCAGCAGCATATTCTGCTTTTGGATCTAGAATAGTATTGAAAGAACACAGATGAATAAATCATAGCGCATTGTAACAACGAGTGTGTGTTTTCTATTTAAAATACTTTCTCCCATAATATGCAGAGACAGCTAGGGGTAAATCATGCGTCGGTTGATTCCCATGAAAAGCCTAAGCACTGGTTCTATTTCTTAAAGTTAGACTTAATAGACTCCATTTTAAAGTGTCTATACAACGGAGATTCAATTTAGAGAACTAAAGATATTCCATAAATGTCGAAGTCACTGCTTAGTCCTGTTTAAGATATCCTAACAGGAGCAAAATAAGTATGTTTTATGGGGGACATAAGTCTAAAACATTATGAAACAGCAATATCTGTGCATTGTCCATTAATATCAGATGTATATGAAGTAATATTAGCAAATAAATCATAAGGTAGGCCTACTGGGCGAAAAGGGGATGTCTCTCAGACAATTTTAAAAGCTGTCAATCATTCATTCTCACCATACTTTAAGGTCTTGGTCCCTTGTTTATCCTCATAGCATCCACGTGGGATAAAACAATGGCATCTTAACTCTGTCTTTCGGGAAACGCAGTTGCCGTTTATTGTATAGTAAATCGCACTCATTCAAAGTAGCGTCGCTGCGCAAAAACCAGCCTGATCTCACGAGAAAACGTAAGTATTTTACGTTTTGTCAGTTTAGTGGCTAATTCGTACGAATTCGTATGAGTTCATTCGTACGAAATTGTATGATTTTTAAAATGGAGGCGTGGCATCTAACCCCACCCCTAAACCCAACCGTCATTGGGGGATGAGCAAATCGATCTAAATCGGACGAATTAGATCGTACGAATTCGTACGAACTAGCCACTAAATCAAAAAGTTACGAATTGCCGTGAGATTGTGTTGGCAAAAACACGTTAGGAATGTATGCTACACTTCCGACTGCACGTTGTGTTTTCTTTTTCTTATAATGAGTTTTGAGGTAAGAGACGTTTTGCCAGACAGGTTCATCCAGTTCATCAAACTCCATCTTTTAAAATCGAAAGCGGAATATGTCTCCTCATGAAAGCCAGCGTATCAGCGCTGCTACATTGAAAACGTATGATTCGATTGGCGCTTCTGATTGGCTTCTCGGGATATAGCAGCTTTTGTTGTCAAATGCAAGTGGCGTTTAGCGGCTTTTGCTAACAAACTGTTATTTCAGAATGCGCTGACGCTGCGATTTAGATCATTTGAAGCTAATCTATTTGTTGATGGTGTAGTACGTGCCTAAAGCATTCACTCAATGTCATTAGCTCATTTTTGGCGGAAGTGGCGTTTAGCGGCTTTTGCATCTGAGCTCTTCGTATTCTTCTGTAGTCCACCGTTGTTGTTTCGGTTTGTATGATATCACCATTTTATTGCTTGATAATGGTGTTGTTTGAAAAAAATTGGGTTCGAAAATCAATGTTGGACCCCCAAATGCATCCAAATGCTAATATGTAAACGAATGGCCTGCATGCATAAAGGTGTTGTGTAAGTACCACCAAAATTGCATCAATGAAAACCTTTACAGATTTCTAATAAGTCTGGATCAAACTGAAGCACATGACACACATAATGAATCATGCATTGCACATTGTGAGAGGGTTCTACACTGAAGTGTTCATTAGCCACCCTGGAGACTCTGTCTTGTCAATGCGCAGTGGGAAACACAGAAAGCGAGGCTGTGTGCGCGAGGTTAGCATGACCTCGGCGTACAGGAGAGCTCTCGAGCCTACTCTACTCAACAGCTCTTCTGCAAGCTATTTTCACCCTTTTTAATCAGCTCCCGTGGCTGGAGGAGAGCCACTCGGGTGCAGCGGCGGCGCTTCCAAATTAGGCCTGTGACATTTTCCTCTGGTCCTTGTCCTTGGATTTCGGCTTCCACCTCAACAAGACAACAAAACCCGCACAGCGTCTGACTTCATGCTGGGTGTCTATGAGAGCTGGATGACCTCAAGTCAAAACTGAAAATTTGCTGTTTGTTTATTTAACATGAGGTCACACAAGATGTTTGTTCTTCTGTATTCTTAGCTGGAACTATTCATTTATTGCCTGATTCATTTAAAGAGATAGTTCCCCCAAATAAAAGGAACATTTCTTGTTAATTTACTCACCCACAGGTCATCCAAGATGTCGGTGACTTTTTGTCCTCAGTAGAAAAAGTGACATTTTATTTTGTGTTCATATTAATCACATGACAAACACAATCACATGATTTGAGTGCAGCAAACAGCCAATCAGACAACACATGAGTGCAGCAAACAGCCAATCACAACACGCATGAATGCAGCCAATTATGACACGTGAGTGCAGCAAACAGCCAATCACACACATTGATGCAGCAAAGAGCCAATCACACAACACATGAGTGCAGCAAACAGCCAATCACATGACACGAGTGCAGAAAACAGCCAATCACATGATGCATGAGTGCAGCAAAGAGCCAATCACATGAGTGCAGCAAACAGCCAATCACAACACACATGAATGCAGCAAACAGCCAATTATGACACGTGAGTGCAGCAAACAGCCAATCACATGATGCATGAGCACAGCAAAGAGCCAATCACATAAGTGCAGCAAACAGCCAATCACACAACACATGACCGCAACAAACAGCCAATCACATAAGTGCCGCAAACAGCCAATCACACAACACGAGTGCAGCAAACAGCCAATCACACAAATTGGTGCAGCAAACAGCCGATCACACGACACGAGTGCAGCTAAGAACCAATCAGGCAACACATGAGTGCAGCAAACAGCCAATCATATGACGCATGAGTGCAGAAAACAGCTAATCACACATTGGTGCAGCAAACAGCCAATCACATGCTGCATGAGTGCAGCAAACAGCCAATCACATGATGCAGCAAACAGCCAATCACATGAGTGCAGCAAACAGCCAATCATATGACGCATGAGTGCAGAAAACAGCTAATCACACATTGGTGCAGCAAACAGCCTATCACATGCTGCATGAGTGCAGCAAACAGCCAATCACATGATGCAGCAAACAGCCAATCACATGAGTGCAGCAAACAGCCAATCACACAAATTGGTGGAGCAGACCGCCAATCACACGACATGAGTGCAGCAAAGAGCCAATCACACAACACATGAGCACAGCAAACAGCCAATCATAACACACATGAATGCAGCAAACAGCCAATTATATGACACGTGAGTGCAGCAAACAGCCAATCACACGATGCATGAGCGCAGCAAACAGCCAATCACACACATCAGTGCAGCAAACTGCCAATAACACACTTTGATGCAGCAAATAGCCAATCCCATGGCATATAAGTGCAGCAAACAGCCAATCACACGACACATGAGTGCAGCAAACAGCCAATCACACGACACATGAGAGCAGCAAACAGCCAATCACACGACACATGAGTGCAGCAAACAGCCAATCACACGACACATGAGAGCAGCAAACAGCCAATCACACGACACATGAGTGCAGCAAACAGCCAATCACAGGACACGAGTGCAGCAAAGAGCCAATCAGACAACACATGAGTGCAGCAAACAGCCAATCACAACACACATGAATGCAGCAAACAGCCAACTATGACACATGAGTACAGCAAACAGCCAATTACACGACAATTGAGTGAAGCAAACAGCCAATCACACGACAATTGAGTGCAGCAAACAGCCAATCACACGACAATTGAGTGCAGCAAACAGACAATCACACGACACATGAGTGCAGCAAACAGCCAATCCCATGACACGAGTGCAGAAAACAGCCAATCACATGATGCATGAGTGCAGCAAACAGCCAATCACATGAGTGCAGCAAACAGCCAATCACACACATGAATGCAGCAAACAGCCAATTATATGACAAGTGAGTGCAGAAAACAGCCAATCACATGATGCATGAGCACAGCAAAGAGCCAATCACATAAGTGCAGCAAACAGCCAATCACACAACACATGACCGCCACAAACAGCCAATCACATAAGTGCCGCAAACAGCCAATCACACGACACGAGTGCAGCTAAGAACCAATCAGGCAACACATGAGTGCAGCAAACAGCCAATCACATGATGCATGAGTGCAGCAAACAGCCAATCACATGATGCAGCAAACAGCCAATCACATGAGTGCAGCAAACAGCCAATCACACAACACGACTGCTGTAAACAGCCAATCACACAAAACAGGAGTCCCACAAACAGCCAATCACATGCATTTTTATATATTTGTGTGTTGTGAGAATCTGCGTGCACCTCTGAAGAGGTTTTCTCAGTTTGTAAGTGTTTTTCTTTAAATTACCCCCTAAAAAATCAGCACAGAAAATGTGTAATCTGGCCGCGATCACAAGTGAAGCAGCTTTTGAAAGTTTTTATGTTGCACGAACATAAAAGCGCAGCAAACTTCCCCCGAACAAATGTGTTGTCAGCGCTCAACTCCTCTGAAACGGCGGAGGTAAAATAATAAGTATAGATGCTGCAGAAATAAATTTATAGCCGCCGTCACATGGCTGTAATGTAGGAGAACGGCTGTAATGGCTCCAACTTCATTTTGCTGTAATAGTGAAGAGAGAGAGAGAGAGAGAGAGAGAGAGAGAGAGAGAGCTCATGAAAGTTTCAGCATTATCCAGTCCTGATGGAGCTCAGTTTGTGTAAAGTGCTGATGCGGT
>NC_079437.1:59691067-59713567 GCF_903798145.1 Danio aesculapii | reverse complement strand
TTGCATAATAGGCTCCCTTTAATATATTTAATACACTACACGCATACAAGAAAAACCATAATTAAAGAAAGTATTATACACAGTACAAAATGAATACTAAACTAGCTGCATCTAAAAAAAAAAATCCCACGCTTTTACCTCATGTGGGTCTCCATCGAATGTGAAGCAAGAACTGCTGCCTTCAGGAGGCCTGTGCTCAAAATAGGCTTTTGGTCAAACCGAAGCATCCCACGGAAAATATCAATATACAGAGGAATACGTTACAGGGCTGTAATATGATAATGTATAAGCGGCCGGAGGGAGGCATATGTTTCTGCTCCCACTGACATGTGACTGACAGATTTGCAGAGGTCATGTGATGATCAGCACATGATGAGGCATGATATCATCATCATCATCACAGATGCATATGGAGACATTGTCATAATCCACACTATTCTAAATGGATTTGAATCGATTTGAAAGTTTCTGTTGTTGTAAATCCAGCTAAGAGATGCTAGAGAAATAGTAATAATAGGTGTTAGGGTTAACAGAGAGATTTTTTTTAATATGCAAATGAATACATAATAGTTTTAATAATTAATTTCTTTTGTCATTGCCATGGCGATGACATATTATTATTATTATTTTGTGAGATACTAGTATTTGGCTTGAAATGCAATTTAAAAGGCTTAACTGGGTTAATTAGGGAAGTCAGGATAATTAGGCAGTACTGGACAGTGGTGGTGGTTTGTTCTGTAGACAATAAAAATATATTATATTGGGCTCATAATATTGACCTCAAAATTGACCTAAAAAATTAAAAACGAAGAAATAAGAGAAATAAGAGTTTCCAAAGAAGAAGAAAGAATATTATAGGAATTACTGTGAAAATTTCCTTGGTCTGTTAAACAGCACTTGGGAAATATTTGAAAAAGTATTACAATTTACCAGAATTTTGACTTCAACGGTACTTAAAAACATAGATACTTTAGTCCAGTTATAATAAAAAGACCATTAAACTGTTAAACCAACACAATTTTACGGCAATTCGTAACTTTTTGATTTCGTGACTAATTCGTATTGATTTGTATGGTCGCATTCATACAATTTAGTGCGATTGGCTCATCCCACATTGACAGTTGGGTTTAGGGGCAGGGTTGGGTGTCACACTTCCTTTTTAAAATCGTACATTTTCATACGACGGAACTTGAACGGATTCTGAGTCACGAAACTGACAAAATATAAAATAGTTACGTTTCCTCATGAGATCAGGCTGATTAAATCTACAAAGCCTATTTGATATAAGGATTTTTAAGGCCTTTCACCTGCACTGGTAAAAATCCAACTCACAAATTCAGTTTAAACTCAGTTTAAAATTGTAAGTTAGGTGGACATACGTAATTTTGAGCTCAGTGTTGAGTTTACTCATAAAAACTATTTAACGGCATGTGAAGAACTGTTTGTTCAATGAGACTGAAAATTTTGATTTCTGCATTTGAGCGTTTACTTCCTGTTCTCACATGTCTTCTGCTGTCTAATTGTTAGTTGTCTTGCTTGTTTAGGCTTTTTCAGCAGGTATTTTAGGATAACTTAAAAGGAATACTAATTATAATATTACTATTTCATACTAAACGCCTTTTTTGTCGTCATTATATGTAAATCCATACTTTACATATTAATGGTCGTACTTGCGCTTCGAAATTTCACATGTCGAAACTGTATGGTTGTCGCGCGCGCATTTCAAAATGTCTGATACAAGCAAAATAAGTTAAAAATTTAACTTTTGTTGTATTTTTGACCACACTCTCCGCGACCCACTGAAAATGTTCCCGCGACCCACCAATTGAGAAACGCTGATTTACATTTGCACTTTTGGGTTAAGGATAACCGATTTAAGTGTTAAATGTGCTGCTAAATGCACTCGGAAATCCTATTCAGAATCACTTCACATTAAGGTTGTGTTAGTTTAATGTATTTAATAGATTGAACAATACATTTATTAGAGTATTTGTTCACGTTAGTTAATGAAAATACAGTTGTTCATGTTTACTCAGTGCATTAACTAATGTTATCAAGCATTAATTTGGACGTTAATAATGCATTAGTAAATGTAGATTAAATTAGTAAAACTACAATTAATAAAGGGCGACGCAGTGGCGCAGTAGGTAGTGCTGTCACCTCACAGCAAGAAGGCCGATGGTTCGAGCCTCGGCTGGGTCAGTTGGGATTTCTGTGTGGAGTTTGCATATTCTCCCTGTGTTCGCGTGGGTTTCCTCCACTTTCCAAACACATGCGGTACAGGTGAATTGGGAGGGCTAAGTTGTCTGTAGTGTATGAATGTGAGTGAGTGTGTGTGGCTGTTTCCCTGAGATGGTTTTGCGGCTGGAAGGGCATCCGCTGCATAAAACGTGCTGGATAAGTTGGCGGTTCATTCTGCTGTGGCAACCCCAGATTAATAAAGGGACTAAGCCGATAAGAAAATGAAGGAATGAACAATTATTACTGTACAAGTATTGTTCATTCTTAGTAAATACGTGAACTAATGAAACCTTATTTTAAAGTGTGACCCGGTTTGGCTCGCTTTGTGCAGAGATCCTGCTCTGCTGCACTTCCTCCCCATTGATTTTCTCTGGCTCAGGAACACAAGCGTCGGTGTCTCGGCGAGTGTGTGTTTTGGTCTGTGTGTTGGTGATCTCTGAACCGCTCTGTGTGGAAGGTCCAGTCAGGCGTTTTTGTTCCAGTCGTGAGTCTGATGATTGGGCTTTTGTACAGCTGAGAGGCATCAGTATTCATGAGGCGTTTGTCACCCACTGCTGTTTTTCCCAAACACAATGCAGCAGCACATTTGTGTTCACTGATGCGCAGTACAGACTTCATCGGCTTCTGTTAAACAGTTAGGCCTATATGAAAGATTTACCAGCCTGATCTCATGAGGAAAGGTAACTATTTTACGTTTCGGCAGTTTAGTGGCTAATTAGTAGGGTCAGACAGAATCTGCGGACATTTTTAGCAATTTCTGCGCCGAATATTGTAATTTTGGAAGTATCATAACTAAAAACTTAATATATGAAATAAAAAAAACAGTATCTTTTTAATTTATTTCATGTTTACAATGCAAATCCAATTAGATCCACTTATTTGGTAAACAAAGTCTCTCATATAATATCTCTACTAAAAGACAGAAAATGTTACTTTACAAACTGTATTGTAAATAAATCATGAACATTTTCATATTTGTTAATAATATTACTGAAATTAATTTAAAAACTAAATAAATGTAAGTTTATAAACATTTACACAAGTGGTTGAAGTTTCTGCCAACCCGACTCTACACCATAACTTTTCAATCCAGATGGATGGGGCAACCATTACTGCATCCAAAATGGTAAAAAGCCTTGGAGTAACGATTGATGACCAACTGAACTTCTCTGAGCACATTTCTAGAACTGCTCAATCTTGCAGATTCACACTCTATAACATCAGAAAGGTCCGACCCTTCCTATCTGAACATGCAGCTCAACTCATTGTTCAAGCTCTTGTTCTCTCCAAACTGGATTATTGCAACTCTCTACTAGCCGGGCTTCCAGCTAACTCTATCAAACCTCTTCAGCTGCTTCAGAACGCAGCAGCACGAGTGGTCTTTGATGAACCCAAAAGAGCACATGTCACTCCGCTACTCACCCGTTTGCACTGGCTGCCAGTTGCTGCTCGCATCAAATTCAAAGCTCTGATGTTTGCTTACAAAGCGACCTCTGGCTTTGCTCCTTCGTATCTGCTCTCACTTCTGCAGATATATGTGCCCTCCAGAAACTTGCGTTCTGTGAATGAACGTCGCTTCGTGGTTCCATCCCTAAGAGGGAAGAAATCACTTTCCCGAACTCTCACATTCAATCTGCCCAGTTGGTGGAATGAACTCCCTAACTACATCAGAACAGCCGAGTCACTTGCTGTCTTCAAGAAACGACTAAAAACGCAACTGTTTAGTCTCCACTTTCCTTCCTAATCTGTAACTGCCTCTCTGGCTATACCACTAACTGTACTCTCTCTCTCAAAAAAAAAAAAACACATTACTAATGCTTTGCTTCGTAGACTTTACACACCTGAAACTTGTCTATAGCGCTTGTTCACTGCTGCTCTTATAGTTGTGTAAATTGCTTCCTTGTCCTCATTTGTAAGTCACTTTGGATAAAAGCGTCTGCTAAATGACTAAATGTAAATGTAAGTAAATAAATAGACTCAATGATGGGCTAAAAATCTGCGGAAATCTGCACGTGCAGATTCTGTGTGGGACTGCTAATTAGTACGAATCCATACGAGTTCAAATGCACAATTTTTAAAAGGAGGGGGTGGCACCAAACCCCGCCTCTAAACCCAACCATCATTCAGGGATGAGCAAAATGTACTAAATTGTACGAATGAGATCATACGAATTAGCCGCTAAATCAAAAAGTTACGAACTGCTGTGAGATAGCGTTGGAATGCCCAACTTGACCTTACAAGGACACATAACTATTTTGTGTTTTGTCAGTTTAGTGGCTAAATCATACGAAATCAGTCATAAGAAAATATACGATTTTAAAAGGAGGCGTGGCACCAAACCACACCCCTAAACCCAACCGTGATTGGGGGATGAGCAAATCGTACAAACTTGTACGAATGAGAATTACTACAAATTAGCCACTAAGGCCCAATCACAATTCTACCCCTTAAGCGAGTCACACACCGGATGCGCTGCGACATGGCGTGCACATGACAATTGGAAGTATCGCGCACCAGACGTGCACATTCGAATTATATTTAAAAAGAAACTATTCAGATGGTGCACTGTGTCGCGGCAGAAATATGAACAGTGTCCTTAATCATAGCTGGGTTTCGCAGACAGCTGCCGACATGCGGTGTGCGTAAATGTTGCTGCATTGCATGGCACATTGCCAAGCTGCGCATCTGGTGTGCGACCCTCTTTAGTCCTTCCCCTTCCCCTTTATTTTGCGCATTCATGCTAAGAGGTAGGGGTCTTTAGTTTGATGGCGTAGGGCTAAGGGGAAGGGCTAGATAGGCCTTGAAATGGAGATTTTTTTTAGGAGCGCTATCTATAATCCATAATAATAACTCACAACATACTTTCACATCTGTGACTCAGTGACACTCGAATCCCCTGTCGGGAAAGTTTAGTGACTGGGAATTACCTGTTAACAGTGTCTGGTATACTGCTTTCATGTTTACATAGATGAATATGGTCATGGTGTTAATACACAGTACAGTTATGAGCTTATTGCCACTTTATATTGTTATGATAACTACAGCAGGTGTAACGAGGAGACTGACATGGAGGGATCCATTATGCAGTATTTATTAGTCACAGTCAAACACAAATATCCAATACGCACTAAAGTGTGAACACACATCAACAGTAATCAATAATGGTCTTGGGGCTGGCGGCTGACAGACACAGAGTGATTTACCAGGCATAGATCAGTGGCAGGCGGAGTGGTTCAGAATCCGTTAGACAGGCTTGGGTCGAGGGCAGGCAGCGTGGTTCAGAGTCCGTGTATAAAGCAAGGGTCGTGGGCAGGCAGAAGGCAACTCAGAGTCAGAAACAGTCTGGGGTTATTCTCAGAAGATCAGACAGGAAAGAACGCTCAGTAATGCTGGCCGGGGCTAAACAAGACTTCGCGATGAACTGGTGTTTGAGTGTGGCTTATATAGGAAGCGTGAGTCGTTAACTAGATTCAGTTCAGGTGTGTGCACAATCAGTTTAGACGGATGATGTAATGCTTAAAAGTCCGGGGATGGACCTCTGCTGGCCAGTGAGGGGAATGACTAGGACCGAGTCGGTAACAGCAGGTCTCATATGATTGATCACAAATGAAGTATGACCTCGCGATGACATATGATGACGTGTGTGGTGCTGCAGTGATGTCCCATTACTTAGGGGTACATTTGTTTAATACTCTGTTTCAAGGGGCAAGGGGAACGGGTAAGTGTACAAAAATAGAATTGGGACTGGGCCTAAATCAAGTTACGAATTGTCATGAGATAGCATTGGATTTATAGTAAATAGGAGTTGCAATACCTGTGACAAGAAAGTGCATGATGTTGCTGTTTAACTTAAAACAGATATGGAAAGTTTCTGAATTCTGAACTCCTTCAAAGGCCTCCATTTAGCAGTATTGATTTTCCAATGAGAAACGAACGTTCGATGATATTCCCACTTGAAGTATTTCCTTTTAATTGACCCTGCTTGAGTTGCGCAAGTAATGTGGGGGCTTCAATGGGTGAATCTGGTCTCATTTTAAACTACAATAGTCTAAAGTAACTAACCATGCAGCCATGCTTTTTAGCTGTCATGTTGTGTTTTCATGTAGGTATTCTCGCTGTGTACTAAAGTGAATTCACCCCCAGAGTCTAAAACACTGGCGCTAATTACTCATTAGCCTCTCTGGCCTAGAGTGATGGTTTCATTTCCAGTCGACTGAACCTTCGACCCGCAGCACAACCTCCCTCTGATCTTATGATCAATAACGTCATCACTCTACGCAAACAAGCGATTCTGACAAAAAAAAAAAAAAACTAAACAAGAAGAGCAGAGGATTACGAGTAAAGATGAATCCCAGCAGTCTGAATACAGCTCTGATGCGAGATATGCAAACTAGGATTAGCCATTATGCATGCGGTGAATATTTTATGACTCTCGTTTTTTTTCAAAATGCGTTCAAACCTTTTAATGCCGACAATCTATTTGAGCGAATAAAAGAAATATCTAATCTAATCCATTTCATCCCTGTGTAAATGTGTTACGTGGTGAGATTAAAATGCAGACACAGACAAATTAGCTTCGGGATTTGAAGTACGCTGGATTTGGAATATGCCATTAAAGTCGCAGTGATTGTCAGTCGTTACTTTTTTTGTGATAGATATAAAAATAAAATGATATTGTTCACGTTAGTTCATTAACGGTCCATTAACAAATGTTAACCTATACAACTGTAATGAACCTTATTGACATTTATGTCCGTCAGAAAAACACCACACACGCTGTAATGTACAAAAGAGAAATACTTTATTTACTTTAAGAACAAGGGCCATTTAGATGCGGGTACCAGGGCGAGAAATACAGACGTCATAGACTACACGCGATTATCACGCCCCTTTCTTTACACACAGTGAGTTCACCACATCACTACAACAGTGTTTCAAATAGCACCCAACACCTCAATCTACACTGCACACAAAATTAAGGCGCATCCCCTATAATCATGTATCCCCCTCACCCGCCTCCCGCACTAATCGCCTTTCACGCACACAAACACAGTCCACATACAACAGGAATAAACACAAATAAAGGTTTAAAACGACTTCCCTTCACACAGCCTTTGAGACCCAGCCAAGGAGAAAGGAACCAGCGTTATCCCACGGAGCAGGACAGGGCGCACGTCCACGATCACACAGGCCCGTTGTAAGATTCGTCCGTCCGCTGCTAGGAGGCGTGGCCAGGATACTCAGTCGGTTCATTCATAAAATGTGGAGAAGGCGGGGCTAGACTCCACGGTTTACCCACCAACATAGGACTGGGTCAAAAGAGAGGCTTAAACCGAGGTAGTGGGCAGCTAAACATTTATTATCCCCCCCTAACTCAACTATCTCACATAGGAAGCCCTGTCTAGCTAACTATCTTCATCTCCGGAGGGCATATTGCCCCCAAGAGACAGCTCAGCAGAACCCACAACTCACCACCTCGGAGCTCGAGTCTTTTTCCCGCACACCTTTTTTAAAGAGTCTCATCATAAGCGGTCCACAGGTGAATCCACTCAGTAAAGTCACATGGTCCTGCGATCTCAACATTCCACACAACGTTTAATAATGTATAACGGTCAAAAACCTGACGTTTGCTGTTTGTTTAAACTACCTAAAGTGACCTTGAGTTTTTTTGGGGGACAACTTAATTGATTTATGTTCAATCCACTTAAATAAAAAAAAAACGAATTAATTAACTTATTTTTGTTCATGTTGTCCCAACACAAATGGATTGTGTGGAACCCAGCATTTCCTACAGTGTAGTATTGATTACCAACAAACATAAAATATTCATTATTAGTTCACATTCAAGTCTCGTTCAGAAAAATAGTAATACTGTAAAATACAAATTTTACTTATGTAATGATTTTAATGGCGATAACGGAAACTGTATTGCTTTAAATGGAAAGTGCAGTGGATTCTGTGGGTCTCTTATGCAAAAGCTAGCTCTCTGCAACTCTCACATGGTCGCTCACTGAAGCTAAGCAGGGCTGTATCCGGTCAGTACCTGGATGGGAGACCACATGGGAAAGCTAAGTTGGTGGTGGATGAGGAGATTCCCCCAAAAAATGTGTAAATTGCTTACAGTGTCCAGTAAAGTGCTATATAAATGTAAGGAATTATTAATGACGGAATGTTAAAAATCAATAAATATTCCAACCCAGGGTCATTGCGGATACGTACCCCAGTTTACATTTCTGGAGAGCACAAATGATATACTCCTAGGTACGTTTCCTTGCAGTTTTTGTTTTCACGAATCCATCTGATGCACTGTTTGATGATCTCAAATTTCTCCCACGTGTGCTCTTCTTGCGTAAATCCAACGGAGGGTGCACACACACACACACACACACACACACACAATCTAAAGCCGACCGGCTTGCTGTCAAGTGACTGACTGATTTGTAGTCGTTTTTGAAGAGGAAACCATATGTGTTATGCTTTTCGTTACTATGATTATGATTGTGTCCACCTGGGACTTGTTTGGATACTCAATGTCCTTGTGTTTTTAAGCTTTCCGATTATTCCAGGTCTTTGTTTTACTTTATTTTTTTACAGTTAAATTCTGTACACTCTCTAATTATTGATGTTATGCTTTTCGCTTTGTTAAGATCCACGTCTACCTGCTTTTTCATCATCTTGCATCGAACAGAACATGTAAAGCAAAGGCGGAGGAAATGTTAAATAATATTTAAAAAAATAATAATAATAATCAATAAATATTTGTTTATTTACAGTAAGATCGAATACCAAAAGAAAAAAAAGAAAAATCATGAAAGTGCAATCATAAATAAAGCAATGTTTTAACTTAAATATCGAAAGATGTGTACATTATTTGTCTAACACTATAGTTTAACACAATTCACACTATTCTGGTGTAATAACCTGCCTATTATTAAGATATTAACTGTTTATTAGCACATATAAAGCATCATCTCTAATTTTACCCAATGCTTAAACCCTACTACTACCTTAATACAACCCAGGCTCATACTGAGAACGTAGTCCCGTGGACGTTTCTGGAGACCGCGAAATACGTACGTAGTACGTACGGCTGCATTTCATTTTTTTAAGCGAACGCTGCGGGGCGGTGTGACGCAGTTCCTTTCGGCGCTTGCCGGGCGCTCGCCTCCGTGTGGAGGACTTTCCCGCTGCAACCAGTTCGTCCGGTTAGCTCTTTGTGTACTCTGCCAGGACTCGAGACGCAGAGAGGGGCTGACCATGGCGACGACCGGGTTCGAGTCCGGGGAAGAGCGGTTCCAGAAATCAGGTAAGAAAACGAAAACAAAATCCAAAAAATGAAGCGAACAAGTTCGTCACAGGGTGAGAATGTGGTCAAAACGCCGAAAACGTGGTAAAAATCAGACGAGGGCTTTTCTTTTTCTGGACGGCTTTTGTGAATCGTCGTTGGTTGGGTTTAGGGACGGAGGAGGGTGGATCAGCCGATTGGCCGGTCGCACGGTCAATCATTCTGTCATCCAGGCAGACAGGCGGAAGGTCGTTCGACAGCGGCCTCTAGTGGGTTTACGCGAGAACGGCGCAGGAAAAAGGGCGCACAGCGGCCTCTCGCGGAGTCGCGAAAACAAAAACTGCAAAAATACGCACCTCCCGGGACGTATTTCGTGGTCTCCAGAAACGTCCCCGGGACTACGTTCTCAGAATGAGCCTGGGTTGCCTTGATAACTATTAATATGCAGATAATTAGTAGTGTATTGCGCTAAACGTCTTAGTTAATGCTTAGTTAAAAGCATGAACATTAAAATACAGTTATTTTTAAAGTGATAATAGGACTTAGCCAATAAATAAGCTTTGTTTTCATGCATTTGAATTACAAACTGAACCACTAATGTGGCATGTTACTATGATGGTTATAGCACAACCTTTCCTGGTCAAAACCTTACCAGCTTTACATTATTTAGATCCAGCCACTGTTTTCTGACAATCACTGAACTCCACTTCTAATATTCATTGACTCCAGCATGAGATCATAAAGCAGCCGCTATCGTCATAAGCCTCTGACTCTGGGAGAAATACGCTCAGTTCTGAGAGACTCCCTGACTGTATCTGCCCCGCAGCTTGTGATTTATTAGTAATTGCACGTTAATGGCTGGTACAGTATCGTCACACGGGGCTGCATGCGAGCGGCAAGTCCATTCATTAGCGCTCTGTTGACGGCACTGAAATATTAGCTAGGGAAGGGAATTAGCTTCAGCGTTTCGCACATCAAACATGCATGAACACCACCGTCATCGCTACACGGCGTACAGAGTTTGCTGTAATCTGTTATGTAACTGCATGCTGTATGGGATTGTCATGCCACAGTGTAGGATTGTCAGCGAATAACAATGATGCCTGATTCCTCACCCAAAGCCTTTATGACAGTTAGGAGTGCATATTTCAGCGGATAACTTTTATTGAACAAATACTGAATTATTTATTCTGGCTGTAATTTTGTCTGTTATTTTTTTATGTTGGTGGTTGTTGACTACTGGGGTTGGAAACATGGGGTTGGAAAGATTTTTCAGTGGTTTTCTGCTCCCCAAGACGACACTGAGCCTATTATATAATAACTTAATGAAATATTATTATTAATGCTGAGCAAAAATGAATTGTGATTTATCACATGCAAAATAAAAGCTTTTTTTGACATAATATACATGTGTGTACTGTATATACACTCACCGGCCACTTTATTAGGTACACCTTACTAGTACCGGGTTGGACTCCCTTTTGCCTTCAGAATTGCCTTAATCATTTGTGGCATGGATTAAACAAGTTACTGGAAATATTCCTCAGAGATTTTGCTCCATATTGACCTGATAGTATCACGCAGTTGATGCAGATTTTTCGGATGCACATCTATCATGTGAATCTCCCGCTACACCACATCCCAAAGGTGCTCTATTGGATTGAGATCTGGTGATTGTGGAGGCCATTTGAGTGCAGTGAACTCACTGTCATGTTCAAGAAACCAGTCTGAGATGATTCATGCTTTATGACATGGTGAGTTATCCTGCTGGAAGTAGCCATCAGAAGATGGAGACACTGTGGTCATAAAGGGATGGACATGGTCAGCAACAATACTCAGGTAGGCTGTGGCGTTGACACCATGCTCAGTTGGTACTACTGGGCCCAAAGTGTCCCAAGAAAATATCCCCCACACCATTACACCACCAGCAGCCTGAACTGTTAATACAAGGCAGGATGGATCCATGCTTTTATGTTGTTGGCGCCAAATTCTGACCCGACCATCCAAATGTCACAGCAGAAATGGAGCTGGAACCAGTCTGGCCATTCTCCTCTGACCTCTGGCATCAACAAGGCATTTTCGCCCACAGATCTGCCGCTCACTGGATATTTTCTCTTTTTCTGACCATTCCCTGTACACCCTAGAGATGGCTGTGCATGAAAATCCCAGTAGATCAGCAGTTTCTGAAATACTTAGACCAGCCGTCTGACACCAACAACCATGCCACATTCAAAGTCACCTTAAATCCCCTTTCTTCCCCATTCTGATACTCGGTTTGAACTGCAGCAGATCGTCTTGACCATGTCTACATGCACTGAGTTGCTGCCATGTGATTGGCTGATTAATTTGCTGAGAAATTTACGTTAACGAACTGTTGTACTTAATAAAGTGGCCGGTAAGTATATGTATGTATATATATATATATATATATATATATATATATATATATATATATATAACTATATAGGCGTCACGGTGGCACAGTGGGTAGCATGATCACCTCACAGCAAGAATGTCGCTGGTTTGAGGTCAGTTGGCATTTCTGTGTGGAGTTTGCATGTTCTCCCCGTGTTGGCGTGGGTTTCCCCCACAGTCCAAAGACATGTGGTACAGGTGAACTGAATGCGCTAAACTGGCCTTAGTGTATATGTGTGAATGCAAGAGTGTATGGTGTTTCCCAATGTTGGGTTGCGGCTGGAAGGGCATTTGCTGAATAAGTTGGCGGTTCATTCTGCTGTGGTGACCCCAGATTAATAAAGGGACTAAGCTGAAAAGAATATATATATATATATATATATATATATATATATATATATATATATATATATATATATATATATATATATATATATATATATATATACACACACACACATACTGTCAAATGAAAGTATTTGCTCCATAATAGAGGTCTAGAATGCAGTCAGTGTCTGTGCAAACTATATTTAATGTGTTATTAGGTATTTAGATCAGCAACTCTTCAAGCAACAAGCTGCTCAATCACCTGTTTGTGAACATATGAAGGCTCTTATAAAAGCTCTTATGCAATAAACAGGAGTGATTGGGTTCATATGATGATGATGTGGCCACCCCAGTACTGGCCAATCAGAACACTGCTGTATTACCTGCAGCACATCCATGCCTGCATCCGCAAATCAATCATCCACTCCAGCAGGAACAGAAGAGAGAAGAAAAGGCATTTCCCCACAGGACACTGCAGCAGACCAGCACACTTTCATCTGCACACATGAGCAGTTTCACACATGAGCTGCATGTTGCCAATCCTTCTTTTTTCCCCTCAGTGCATCACTACGAAATCAAATGATGGGTTGTACTTTCAGTTTGGGAAACCTCCATATAAATGTTTGGTTCCTCCAGTGATTTACATTAAGTGTTTTACTTCAGTACTGTACATATTGTAAGTATTTATTTATATTTGTATTTCATTTTGGGATGGACTGGCATCTGCTCATGCAATATAAATTTGCAGTTAACAACTCACTGATTCAAATGATCCATTCAGAGTGAGCTTCCAGTAAACAACTCAGTGATTCAAATGATTCATTCAGTGTGTACCTAGTAAACAATTTACTGATTCAAATGATCTGTTCAGAGGGAGTTTCCAGTAAACAACTCAGTGATTCAAATGATTTATTCAGAGTGAGTTTCCAGTAAACAACTCAGTGATTCAAATGATTTATTCAGTGAGTACCTAGTAAACAATTTACTGATTCAAATGATCAGTTCAGGGTGAGTCTCTAGTAAACAACACAATGATTCAAATGATCTGTTCAGAGTGAGTCTCCAGTAAAAAACTAACTGATTCAAATGATCCATTCAGAGTGAGTTTCCAGTAAACAACTCGGTGATTCAAATGATTCATTCAGTGAGTATCTAGTAAACAATTTACTGATTCAAATGTTAATTTCAGAGTGAATCTGCAGTAAACTTACTGATTCAAATTATCTGTTCAGAGGGAGTCTCCAGTAAACAACTCACTTATTCAAATGATCAATTCTGAGTGAGTCTGTAGTTAACAACTCACTGATTCAAATGATCCATTCAGAGTGAGTCAACAGTAAATAATTCATTGATTCAAATGATCTGTTCAGAGTGAGTCTCGAGTAAACAACTCACTGATTCAAATGATCAGTGCAGAGTGAGTCTGCAGTAAACTAACTGATTAAAATTGTCTGTTCAGAGTGAGTCTGCAGTAAACAACTCACTGATTCAAATGATCAATTCAGAGTGACTCTCTAACTCACTGATTCAAATGATCTGTTCAGAGTCAGTCTGGGATAAACAACTCACTGATTCAAATGATCCATTCAGAGTGAGTTTCCAGTAAAGAATTCTCTAATTCAAATGATCCGTTCAGAGTGAGTCTCCAGTAAAGAACTCATTGATTCAAATGATCCGTTCAGAGTAAGTCTCCAGTAAAGAACTCATTAAGTCAAATGATCTATTCAGAGTGAGTTTCCAGTAAAGAACTCACTGATTCAAATGATCCGTTCAGAGTGAGTCTCCAGTAAATAACTCAATTCAAATGATCTATTCAGAGTGAGTTTCCAGTATAGAACTCAATGATTCAAATGATCTGTTCAGAGCGAGTCTCCAGTAAATAACTCAATTCAAATGATCTATTCAGAGTGAGTTTCCAGAAAAGAACTCATTGATTCAAATGATCCGTTCAGAGTGAGTCTCCAGTAAACAACTCATTGATTCAAATGATCCGTTCAGAGTGAGTCTCCAGTAAAGAACTCACTGATTCAAATGATCCGTTCAGAGTGAGTCTCCGATAAACAACTCATTGATTCAAATGATCCATTCACAGTCAGACAGTGAACCACTCACTGATTCAAAAGATCCATTCAGAGTGAGTTTGAATAATGAAAATGAGGACTTCATACTTTTACTTTAGTAATATTTAATCACGGTATCTGTACTTTTAACTGCCTACTTTTAATGTACTTCGTCTATCACTGGGTACAGTAATGTTCAATATACATTCATGATAATGTTACAGAAAGAGTGTTTGGGGTTATTCTTGGCCTCCTGAAAGTAATTTGTTAATTTGAATAAGTTGTCTTTTAATATGAGATGGATGAACGTTGTCCACATTTGACTGATCGTTTACAGTTCACACAGTTCAGTTCATAATTCACATAAAGCATCATGAGGTGAAGGAAAATGGTGGATAACACTCAGAGACCTTGAATACTTAAACCGCAAACTTACACTTAATCTTAATTCCCACCTCTCTCTGCTTAACACACATTATCTGCATATCAGACAGATAACATTAATCAGATTCAAGAGCACCGTCAAACGTGCCGCCAAGCCAGCATTTGATTCAGAATTACTGGCTGGAGTTCAACACAAATTCAATTATACAATTGCTGACTTTGTAAACGAATACAGAGCAAAACTGGGCATCATACAATGAACAAGTGAAGATCACACACACAACCAGTGTATTGAGACTCACAAAGAAACAAGCCTCCTATTTTGGAGATGCATGATAACAAAAAAATCAACATGAAAATCTTCTCAAAATATCAAAGGTGCTTGATCTCCTGACAAGAGGAATGAAAGTCTGCTAAAAGAGCTAAATAAACAAATAGAAACTGTGTTTAGCATACATAATTAGTTAAATGTGACTGTGTGAAATCTGCAGAGTGATTAGCAGTAAGCTAGGCTAATGCTAAAGCTGTGGTGTATTTGCCTCATAACATAACATCTTTCAGAAACATTGTTGACAAAACATATTGCTTCGATAACTCGTGCTAAAATTAATGAGCTAACACATTGTTAGCATGTAACTTAAATTTTATTCTGTTGCTAGCATGTTTATTACATGTTTAAAACATGTTTATTATTTTATAGAATCAAAGTCTGCTAAAAAGCTAAATAAAAAGATAAACTGTGTTTAGCATTCATAATAAGTTAAATGTGACTGAAATCTGCTGAGTGATTAGCCGTAAGCTAGGCTAATGCTAAAGCTGTGGTGTGTTTGCCTCATAACATAACACAACAGCTTTAAGAAACATTGTTGGCATAACATATTGCTAAGATAACTCGTGCTAAAATTAATACGCTAACACATTGTTAGCATGTACCTTGCATTTTATTATGTTGCTAGCATGTTTATTACATGTTTAAAACATGTTTATTGTTTTATTGAATCAAAGTCTGCTAAAAAGCCAAATAAATAAAAAAAAACTGTTTAGAATACATAATTAGTTAAATGTGACTGCCTAAAATCTGCAGAGTGATTAGCAGTAAGCTAGGCTAATGCTAAAGCTGTGGTGTATTTGCCTCATAACATAACAGCTTTCAGAAACATTGTTGACATAACATATTGATTCGATAACTCGTGCTAAAATGATTGAGCTAACACATTGTTAGCATGTAACTTAAATTTTATTCTGTTGCTAGCATGTTTATTGCATGTTTAAAACATGTTTATTATTTTATAGAATCAAAGTCTGCTAAAAAGCTAAATAAATAAATAAACTGTGTTTAGCATACATAATTAGTTAAATGTGACTGTGTGAAATCTGCAGAGTGATTAGCAGTAAGCTAGGCTAATGCTAAAGCTGTGGTGTATTTGCCTCATAACATAACATCTTTCAGAAACATTGTTGACAAAACATATTGCTTCGATAACTCGTGCTAAAATTAATGAGCTAACACATTGTTAGCATGTAACCTAAATTTTATTCTGTTGCTAGCATGTTTATTGCATGTTTAAAACATGTTTGTTATTTTATAGAATCAAAGTCTGCTAAAAAGCTAAATAAAAAAATAAACTGTGTTTAGCATTCATAATAAGTTAAATGTGACTGAAATCTGCTGAGTGATTAGCAGTAAGCTAGGCTAATGCTAAAGCTGTGGTGTGTTTGCCTCATAACATAACACAACAGCTTTCAGAAACATTGTTGGCATAACATATTGCTAAGATAACTCGTGCTAAAATTAATGAGCTAACACATTGTTAGCATGTAACTTAAATTTTATTCTGTTGCTAGCATGTTTATTACATGTTTAAAACATGTTTATTGTTTTATTAAATCAAAGTCTGCTAAAAGAGCTAAATAAATAAATAGAAACTGTGTTTAGCATACATAATTAGTTATATGTGACTGCCTGAAATCTGCAGAGTGATTAGCAGTAAGCTAGGCTAATGCTAAAGCTGTGGTGTGTTTGCCTCATAACATAACACAACAGCTTTAAGAAACATTGTTGGCATAACATATTGCTAAGATAACTCGTGCTAAAATTAATACGCTAACACATTGTTAGCATGTACCTTGCATTTTATTATGTTGCTAGCATGTTTATTACATGTTTAAAACATGTTTATTGTTTTATTGAATCAAAGCCTGCTAAAAGAGCTAAATAAATAAATAGAAACTGTGTTTAGCATACATAATTAGTTAAATGTGACTGTGTGAAATCTGCAGAGTGATTAGCAGTAAGCTAGGCTAATGCTAAAGCTGTGGTGTATTTGCCTCATAACATAACACAACAGCTTTCAGAAACATTGTTGGCATAAAATATTGCTAAGATAACCCGTGCTAAAATGAATGAGCAAACACAATGTTAGCATATGACATGCCTTCAATTAGGCAGCAGGTCCTGATATGAAGTAAAACGAACCGAACAAACTGAAGGCAGTTTTTTCGTGCTAATAAAGAGCAAGGAAATTCTACGCTGGCTAGTTATGAGGTAGCACAGCTAATCGCACAGCCCAGGAAACCCTTCATAATTGAACTCTTCAAAATTCGGCCAGGGACAACGTTTTTTTTTTTGCGTCTGGCCCTCTGCCCAAAAAGTTTGGATACCCCTGCTCTATATGGATCAAAGCCGGGCAGCATGGTGGCACAGTGGGCAGCACGATCGCCTCACAGCAAGAAGATCGCTGGTCCGAACAAGAGTGTATAGGTGCATCCTAGTGTTGGGTTGTGGCTGGAAGAGCATCCACTGCGTAAAACAAATGCTGGATAAGTTGGCGGTTCATTCCGCTGTGGCGACCCCTGATTCATAATAGGACTAAGCCGAAAATAAAACAAATGAATGAATCAAAGCCTAAAGGGGGCAGTTTGAAAGGGTTATAAATTATTATTTGTGTGATGTTTTGTCACACTTACACCTGAACTTTCGTTGGTGCTAATAGCTTAGCGGGGAGTTTGCTGCTACACACATCTGTACACGCATCTCTATGTAGCCTCTGTGCACCTCTATGCACACCTATCTGAAACCAGCAGCTATCTACAGGATGTTGTCTGTTAAGTCACTGACATTAAGGGTTTTAGCTGCAGTCATAATAATTGACGACTCAAAAGTCTGTTCTGAGCTGCTCTTGTCCTGGGACTCGAAATTATTAATTTCTACGACAGCGCTCATAACTGCAAATGGATCCATCCAGCAAAGTACTTTGTTGTTGACAGCAGAATTACAATATTAATTCATGTCCATATCCTCTTGTGAATAACTGAATCACACAAGGTAACGGCGTCCCTAATATAATGGCACATCAATGCAAAGTTACAGTATATAGACGACTGACTGCTGAAGGAGATGCCATTATTGTTGATTACAAATGACACCCCAGAAAACCAAACAAATAAAAACATCGCTAGCATGATTAAACACATTTATATTATGGTTATAGCATGTTTTATTAGTCGCTAACATGTTTTTGAACTTTGCTAGCATGTAGTTAGCATCTTTTGGAACATTGTCTGCATGTAACTTACATTTAATTTTGTTGCTAGCATGATTTATAATATTGCTAGCATGTTTATTGCATGTTTTTCACATTTCTAACAGCTTTAAGAAACATCGATAGCTTGTTTTAAAGCATTGCTAGCTTGTTGACGTAACATATCACTTAGATAACTTCTGCTAAAACTAGTAACACATTATTAACATGTAACGATCATTTTATTATGTTGCTAGCATGATTTATAATATTGCTAGTATTTCCATTGCATGTTTTAACATTTTGTTCACATTTTTTGAAATATTGCTAGCTTGTTTGAAAGCATTGCTAGCTTGTTGGCATAACATAGCACTTAAGATAGCTTCTGCTAAAATGAATAAGCTAACGGATTGTTAGCATGTAACTTAGATTTTATTCTGTTGCTAGCATGATATATATTATTGATAGCATGTTTATTGATTTAAAAAAAATCACTTTTATAACAGCTTTAAGAAACATGCTAGCTTGTTTTAAAGCAGTGCTAGCTTGTTGACATATCAGTTAGATAACTTCTGCTAAAATTAATAAGCATACTAGTGTGGTCATAAAATGTTTAACACAACTGACTATAAATTAGCATGTTGCTAGCATGTTGTCAGAATGTTTACCATGTTGTTAGCATAATTGTTTTTACACATTCTATTATATTTATTAAATTTTGTAGTATGTTTAGCACATTGATAATGTAGCATGAATTAGCATGGTTTCCATGTTTGCAGGATATTACAAGCATGTTTTTTGCTAAAATAAAAAGTGGCCACCATGATAATATGAAAATTATTGCAGTATGCTTTAGTATTTAGCATTTAGCATCTGGCTTATCATATATTTTAGAATAAAAACTTGTTTTTAAAATACTTTAGCACATTTGCTAACATTTTTCACACTTGTTTGTTGCGTGTTTAGATAATTGGGTAACATGATGGTGCTAGATTTGTATACTAGCATGTTTAATGCATGTTTTAACATTTTGTTCACATTTATAACAGCTTTAAGAAACATGCTAGCTTGTTTTAAAGCAGTGCAAGCTTGTGGACATATCGCTTTTATAACTTTTGCTAAAGTAAACAAGCGTGATCATAACATGCTTAACACCACTCACTATAAATTAGCATGTTGGTAGCATGTTTTCAGGATTTTTATCATGGTGTTATCATAATTGTTTTAACACATTTATTTAATGTATTTTCTAATATGTTTAGCACAATGATACCGTATTAGCATGTTTTCCATGTTTGCAGGATATTACTAGCATGTTTTTGATAACATAAAATGTTGCCAGCTTGTTTTAACATCATGATAAGTTTGCCATGTTTCTAGTATGTAGTATATTTTGGCATGTTTTGGCATTTTGACATGTTTTGAATAAAACCATGTTTCTAAATTACATTTCTTTAGCACACTTGCTAGCATTTTTTCGAGCTTGTTTGTTGCATGTTTAGCAAATTGGGTGATATAATGATGCTAGATTTGTTTACTAGTATGTTTATTGCATGTTTTAATATTTTGTTCACATTTATAACAGCTTTAATAAAGATTGCTAGCTTGTTTGAAAGCGTAGCTAGCTTGTTGTCACAACATATCAATTAGATAACTTTTGTTAAAACGAATAAGCATGGTCAAAACATGTTGAACATAATTGACTTTAAATTAGCATGTTGCTAGCACATTTTCAGGATGTTTACCATGTTGTTAACACATATGTTTAACACATTCTAATATATTTGATATATTTTCTAATATGTTTAGCGCATTTATACTATAGCATGTATTAGCATGTTATTCATGTTAGCAGGATATAACATGTTTTTTGCTAACAAAATGTGGCCAGCTTGTTTTAACACCATGATAATGTGAAAATGTTTGCAGTATGCTTTATTATTTAGCATTTTCTGGCTTGTCATATATTTTAAATTAAAAACATGCTTCTAAGTTACATTTCTTTAGCAAATTTGCTAACATTTTTCGAGCTTGTTTGTTGCATGTTTAGCAAATTGGGTGACATGATGATGCTAGATTTGTATGCTAGCATGTTTATTGCATGTTTTAATATTTTGTTCACATTTATAACAGCTTTATTAAAGATTGCTAGCTTGTTTGAAAGCATAGATAGTTGTTGACGTGACGTAAATTACATTTCCTTAGCACATTTGCTAACATTTTTTGAGCTTGTTTGTTGCATGTTTAGGGAATTGGGTGACATGACGCTGCTAGATTTGTAATCCCAGAAAATTATGCTTACAGGGTAACCAAATATCACAAGTCATTATTAATATTTCACTATATTTTAGTGGAATTTTGGCTAAGCTTACGGTCCACCGAAATGCCAGTTTAGCAGTAGTTTCAAGGGGTGTTTTCCCTTGGGATTCTCCTCTCCCACAGCCTGCAGTGCGGGATGAATCAAGGAGAATTTAGCAGCAAGGACAAAGAACACGTCCGCTAATTAGGTTCCCTTCCCGAGAGTGACAGCACACTAATCTGCTCTAATTGCTTTCCAGTTTTAGTTCTACTGTCAATTCGCTTGCTGTCCGTGGCGCTGCAGTCTCATTCACTTTAACACAGCCTGAATAAATCCATTTATCCAATATAAATCCATAGAATAAAAAAAAAAGATAGAATTTATATAATTTAATGCAAACTTTCCTTATGTGTTAAGAAGCACATAAATGTAAATATTTCCCCATCATTTTAATTAAATGAAAATTATATTAAATTAAAAAATCCTCAATGTTCCCTCTTTATTTATACAGAGGGGGGAGTAGCCTACTGAAGAGATGCTTTGGTAGGCTACTAAAGAGTAGCCTACTATTGTTGTTTATTAGTTCACCATAGGAGGGAGTTAGGACGATTCTAAGGGCCCAAGCTGTTTTGGGGCCCCCAGAGATATTATTATGGGATTTGACCGTGGCGACAAGGTTCGAGTCTGTTGAAGAACAGTTCCAGAAAGCAGGTAAAACAAAAAGGCAAAAAATAAATGAAACAAGTAAACAACACGGTGAGAATGTGGTAAGATCTGAAAATGTGGCAAAAATCAGTAAAAATATTACTTAACGTTAGCTTGTTTACAATAACTTGTTGCAAAGTGCACCGCAACTAACACGCCAAAGCCGTTTCCCTTCCATTGTTTTATTTATGACGAGTTGGCATAATGTTAACTTAACATTAACGGCCACAGTTAGCATTTTGTTAAGCTGTGCATTTGCTAAATGAGCACTGTACTACATCCGAACTGACGCACAGTATTTTTGTATAATCAATTTCTATTCTATTCTTAAATGACTTAATTTGAAATCATTTTTAAAACCTTTTTTAATTCCTTGTTTTTATTGTTGTGATTAACTTTTATGATAGTTTTACATTCTATATGTAAAGCGCTTTGAATTACCAATGTGTATGAAATGTGCTACAGTATAAATAAACTTGACTTGCAGTATCAGAGACTATTTTTCAGCGCACCTAAATGCCAAGTAAGTACAAAAAGTTCACATATTAAGGCAATTTGCCTTTAAGAATGGGTGCTTACGAAAATACTAATGTCACAATATCAATGACAGGCAAAGGAGAAAGAAATTAAGGGAGAGGCAGAGCAGGGTCAATCAGATGTGCAGTGTCAGGTAAGGGTGTTGTGCTTTTATTGAAGGGATAATGAAGGAATTTTTGATTTATTTTTTTTGATAAAGACTGAGAAAAAGGATGAATTGAATTTCTATATTATTGTACTAAGGCAGAAGTTACTGTTTTCCAGGCTGAATTCTGGCTGGGATGCGAAGTTACTTATTTATTACACCGGAATGAGAGTATAGTTCCTAGCCATATCAAAGTAGAAAATAGCAACTTTTCACTTACCGTCGGTCTTAGTACATGGTGTAACTACTGCATAAGAGTCAAGCTTTTAAATTAGGAAAATGATCAAAACTCTGGTAATTTTTGAGTGAGATGCTAATGGTCTAATCTGATTCAATGATCTATGCTAAGCTAAGCTAAAAGTGTTCCCGCCAGACCTGCAGATTGTTTAAATGATTCAAAAATGGTAAAACTCAACCATTTAACACTATTGGAGCTAAAAAAATGAGCCTATTCACACACAAAAAAGTGGAGTGTTCTTTTAACAAGATTTGTGAATAATGTATAATACATACAGTATAACAGTGTTTCCCAACCCTGTTCCTGGAGGCACACCAACAGTACATATTTTGGATGTCTCCCT
>NC_079437.1:59681067-59683567 GCF_903798145.1 Danio aesculapii | reverse complement strand
CAAGAACAGTTTGTACTAAATACAAGCTCACAGACAATCATACCAATGACGTTATTTAGAAACCCACATAACAAAAATACTGTAGTATAATAACACTGTAAAAAATAAAATCACCATTTGTTCAACACACTGTACTTTTTCTATCATATATACGAAGAATAACTAATGATCTACATAAAAATATGTTATGTCAACAATATTTGTTCAAATGTCATGTCTACATGTTTAACTGAGTTTTCTGGACAAACTTTTTTGTGTTGAATATGAACGTTGATATTTAAATAATTCGCTTAGGCGTGACGATCTAAAGCGAAGCTTGTTTATCTGTTGCTTGTAAGAGGGGTGACACAGTGGTGCAGTTGGAAGCACAGTCGCCTCACAGCCAGAAGGTCACTGGTTTGAGAGCCGGCTGGGTTAGTTGCCATCCCTGTGTTCACGTGGGTTTCCTCCAGGTGTTCCGGTTTCCCCCACAGTCCAAAGACATGCGGTACAGGTGTCTGAATGCGAATGGGTGTTTCCCAGTACTGAGTTGCAGCTGGAAGGGCATCCGCTGTGTAAAACATGCTGAATAAGTTGGCGGTTCATTCTGCTTTCAACCCCTGATGAATAAAGCTGCGGTCACACTTGACTTTTCCTCCCATAGACTTCCATTCATACGCATGCGAATGCGTCAGCCCGGAAACGCGGGGTCATGCGTTAAGTTTCGCAGGTTGCTGCGTTGCAAAGTTTAAGCTTGGTGAACTCGGACCTGCGAAATCGCATCACTTGACTGCCTGAGATCAATCGAGGATCAAAACAGGACCTCTCTGAGCAGAAATTTAAAGCATGGAGCAATCGCTCGCTTTTTTTAATATCTAATCATCTTGTTTAATCCCGCCCCTTTTCGCAGCGCCGCACGATAGAATTTCGCACACACAAAGCCCAGTGTGACCGCAGCTTAAAGGGTCTTAGCCAAAGGAGAATGAATGAAGTAGTAACTTTGTGTTTGTCATTTTTAAGTAAAATGATTAAAAACAGGATGATGTGCTAACTCAGGCATGTCCAAGCTCGGTCCTGGAGGGCCGGTGTCCTGCAAAGTTTAGTTCCAACCCCAATCAGACACAACTGGGCTAGCTAATCAAGTACTTACTAGGCTTTCTAGAAACATCCGTGCAGGTGTGTTGAGGCAAGTTGGAGCTAAAATCTGCAGGACACCGGCCCTCCAGGACCGAGTTTGGACACCCCTGTGCTAACTAGTACCAATTACTTTTGCAAATTTGAAAAAAAAAACATCCACTGAACAGAAAAAAATGGCAGTAACTGCTGCTTCAGTTGATGTGACAAGAATATCTTTGTTAGTACAATACAATAGTAAACATTGCATGAACAAACAAAATTATGTTGGCTGAACAAAATATTGTTCCTGAGAAGAACTAAAAAAAACAGTTGTTGAGACGACTCAAAGTTCTTACTGCATCCAGTTGCCTTGTTTTTTTATGTTTTCTTAATTTATTTTTTACAGTGTACTAGAATACTTTAAAATAAAATCCCTGTAGTATAATAAATACTAATGTGTTTTTGTACCATACTGCAATAAGTGTATATTTGTAACACGGGGAGTGACAGAGACAACTGAGGTTTAGGATCCACGTGCAGGTTTATTCAAAGTCAGGAAGGCAATGGTCAACACAGGTGCAAACAGATGTATAAAGGCAGTCCAGAATCGTAGTCAAACACAAGCGAGAGGTCGGTAGACAGGCGGCAGAAAAGGAGAAAGGGAAACCAGGCAAAGATCAACAACACCGAGGAACAAGACTAAGGGAAACGCGGTGTAATGTCACTTTACAGCTAACAAGACTCGGCAATGGAAGTGAGAGGGTGTGCTGTTTAAATGGTGTCTGTAATCAGTCTAGAAGCTGCAACAGCTGTGGGAGTCTAATCAGTGGAAATGAGGAAGCGTGTGTGTGTGAACGGAGTGGATGTATGAATATGTAGTCCATGAATGGCGGATTTGTAGTCCATGCGTGTTTGTGTGTGAGATCCAGCGATCTGGGAGTTATGATCGCTGATGATCGTGACAATATTACTACGTATATTTGATTTGATTTATTTATTTAGAACAAAATATCAGACACTTAAAACAATTCTTCACACAATATACAACCCCAAGTTGGGACAGTATGAAAAACACACACAAAAAAAACAAATTAAAGGATTTGATGATTTTTATTATTATTTAACACCTATTCCAATTTTGTTTTTTCCAACACATTTTTAAAAAGTTGGAACGGTAAAGCATTTACTGTTCTGTAACCTTGCCATTCCTTTTCCCAACACTTAAAAGACATTTAGGGACTGAAGACACCAAGTGATGAAGTGTTTCAGGTGTCGTTTTGTCCCATTCTTCCTGCAAACAAGTCTTAAGGTGGGCAAGAGATTTCCTTGTTACATTTTGTGCTTCAAAATGTTCCACACATTCTCTATTGGAGACAAGTCGGGACTGCAGGCAGGCCGGTCAAGT
>NC_079437.1:59671067-59676067 GCF_903798145.1 Danio aesculapii | reverse complement strand
AGAATGAATGAATGAATGAATGAATCAATGAATCAATCAATGAATCAATCAATCAATCAGTTTATGAGATTAAATCAATCAATCAAATAAACTAACTAAATCAATCAGTCAATCAATCAACTTATAAGACTAAATCAGCCAACCAATTAGTTTATAAAACAAAATTAATCAATTAATCAAGCAACCAATCAATTTGTTGGACTATATATATATATATATATATATATATATATATATATATATATATATATATATATATATAAAATCAATCAATCAATCACTCAACCAACCATTCAATCAGTTTATATGACAAAACCAATCAATCAATCAACCAACCAACCAGCCAACCAATCAGCCAGCCAGCAAGCCAACCAACCAATTTATAAGACTAAACCATTCAACTAATCCATCAAACAACCAAGCAATCAATCAATTTATAAGACTAAATCAATTATTCAATCAACAAACCAATCAGCCAGCCAGCCAACATATTTATAAAAGTAAATCAATCAGTCAATCAATCAATCAATCAATCAATCAATCAATCAATCAATCAATCAATCAATCAATCAACCAATCAATCAGCCAAGCAACCAATCAATTTATTAGACTAAACAAAAAAAAGCAATCAATCAATCAATCAATTTATATGACTAAATCAATCAACTAACCAGGCAACCAACCAATCAGCCAGCCAGCCAGCCAGCCAACCAATCAAAATCCTGCTGTGGAGGCAGGGACTTTTCAGCCTGGTTTACACTCGATGTGTCGACTAGTTTGCTAGAGTGTAAGCGTCGAACGTGACTTCATAGCTGTGTTTGCGGAGGTTCACTTTGGGTGCACGTGACAGGATTTCGGCTGGCGGAGTGCACCAAATTTTTTCAGACTTGAGAGAACAGTTAGTGCGGTGTTTCACCAAAGTTAGAATTAAAAAAATCTTAACTGTTATAAAAATCCTTATAATCATTAAAATAATTGATAAAATTAACACGTTTAAAAATCATCAATAATAATAATGATATGACGTAGTCAAGGAAACTTTCTACTTCTATGTTTATCCGTCTGATTTTACGGTAGGTTTCTTTGACCGCCCCCCTGTCGTTTTGAAGAATTTCTCAACGGCAAAGGCATCAAGTATAAAAGCGTCGTCCATTTCGTCAGGTGCATGCATGTGCAGTCAGTGGAGGTCCGCAATGCAGCGCCAGGCGAAAGTATAAATCAGCCTTCAGACTGGTAAGATTAGAAGACAAGCTGAAAACAGCAAAATGTTAAAAAATATATACTTAATGAACCATGTGTAACCCCGCTGGTCCTACGCCACCGAACCCGCTCCGAGCTGGTATCGAACCGGCGACCTTCCGCATGGGAGTCGGGTGCTCTTCCAAGGAGGCTAAAGACCATGGCCTCTAGCATCTGTCGCTAGAGCACCTTTAGAGGTCAGAGGAGTGAGGTTTACCTGCACAACACTTACTAGCTGGCCTCCGTTACACTTGCCTGGATTGGCTCGAAGGATAACTTTCTAACAGAACGATCATCTTGAACACAAAGATGAGACATGATGTGGATTAGGGGCTCCACAAAGTCTCTGAGTGCCCCATCCAATAAAGGACTTTAACCCAATAAAATATCTCTAGAGAGACTTGAAAACTGCTGTCCACTGACAATCACTGTCCAGCCTGGAGCTGTTTGCAAGCAAAACTGAGCTGGTTAAGCTCAGCAATCCCATATCCCATACAGCAAATATGCATTTCTGGTCACATTTTATTTTATGGTACAATTCTCGCTATTAACAAACCATTAACTATGACTTTTAGCTGCTAATTTAGCTTCTTAACTCCTAATTTGCTACTTAAGTAGGGGGATAAAATACATCCAGTTGTTTTTTTTTTAATGAAAGAATCCAAAGCCAGAGTCTTATGCCATTGTATAAGTCTAAAGGGCTTTGTTCTGTGGAAAACAACCGGCTGGATGTACTTTATCCTGCTTATTACATATACTACTTGCGACAAAATGTAAAAATGTAAAAACTACACACAATACATTGTCTTGAGCTGTACTTGCAGTGGTTAGCACTGTTGCCTCAGCACATCATGATTTTGCCAAGTACGATGCGATCCTGGATTAACATCTATGTTGATCCTGGAACATCATTTTTGTTATAGGTGTAATCCATACCTATTCCTTACCCCTAAACCCAACCATAACTATCCATTATTCCCAAAATCAGAGGGGAATGATTGGATATTGTTGGATAACAATCATGTAGAAGTGAATAAAACGGTAAACCTAAACTTAACATAAACGGTAAATATATCCCTTAATTCTAATTGGCTGATTGGAATGTTGTTCCAGGATCAACATAGATGTTAATCAAGGATCATGTTCTACTTGGTGAAATAAGGTTAAAGGTGGCCTCAGAGCAAGAAGTTCACTGGTTTGAGTCCCGGTTGGCATTTCTGTGTGGAGTTTATATGTTCTCCCTGTGTTGGCGTGGGTTTCCTCTGGGTGCTCCGGTTTCACCAACAGTCCAAAGACACAAGGTTAGTTTAAGTCAATAAAATAAATTGGCCATAGTGAATAAAGGTGTATGTGAACGAGAGAGTATTGTGTAGCAGCTGGCAGGGCATCCGCCTCATAAAACATATGGCAGAGTAATCGGCGACTCATTCCACTGTGGCGACCCCTGATAAATCAGAGACTAAGCTGAAGGATAGTGAGTGAGGATAGTTTTAAGTGATCTTATTAAGTGATACTAAGCATTAGTCATGGTATTGGAAGCACTGGAATAAATCTGTGTATGTTTTTTAAGTAGAGGTACAACTTCCCAACCCTCTTCACTTTCTTCTGCGACACCCCAACCCTCTTCACTTTCTTCTGACACCCCAACCCTCTTCACTTTCTTCCGCGACACCCCAACCCTCTTCACTTTCTTTCAAGACACCCCAATCCTCTTCACTTACTTCCGACACCCCAATCCTCTTCACTTTCTTCCGACAAGCCAACCCTCTTCACTTTCTTCTGCAACACTTTCTTCCTTCGACTTCCGCGATTTGTAAAATGCGGGATCTCGCAATTTACAAATTAAGCACTGGATGTTTTCCAGTACTGGGTTGCAGCTGGAAGGGCATCCGCTTTATAAAACATATGCTGGATAAGTTGGTGGTTCATTCCTCTTTCCAACCCCTGAATGAATAAAGAGACTAAGCCAAAGGAAAATGAATGAATGATTACGTTTAAAATTAGTATGCATCCCTAAATATTTTCACAAAATAAGCTGACAAACGTGGTTGATCATACTGAGATTTCAGCTGTTTGGGTCTACATGCTCTACATTTTGACAGATGATCATATTGCTTGCTGTCTTTTTGTACTTTAACTCTATGACAGTGTTTCCAGCATGTGTCATGGATGTGACATGTAGTTTGACCTGAATCGTGCACTTTAATTTCAAACACCCGTGCGGAGGATCTCCGCATGATTAACTGTCACTCCTGACACTTCTTGCTGCTTAAAATCCCGTATGAATAAAAAAATGGTTTCATTGAAGGCTGACCTCAGACTTGAGAGATGATGAATCATAGCTTACCGCAGGGGTGTCCATTCCTGCTCGTGGGGGGGGTAGGGGTTGCCGTCCTGCAGAGTTTAGCTCCAACTTACCTCATTAAACTTGCCCAAAAGGTTTAAGGATGGAAGAAAACCTTTATTTGCTTGTTTAAGTGTGGTTTTAATAGTTTGTCGTTGAACTGCATTTTCATCCACCTATTTTTATGTGTATTTTGGAATATCGCATTAAAAAAATCCTGGATGGATATAAAGAATCAGAATCAGAAAGAGCTTTATTGCCAGGTATGTTCACTCATACGAGGAATTTGTTTTGGTGACAGAGCTTCTACAGTGCAACAGGATAACAGAGACAGGACAAAAAACAGATCATAAATGTATATAAAAAAAAAATTGAAGTAAGTAGTGAATGCAAATATACAAATTGACAAGTGTATGTAGAGCTATATTACTATATAAAACGTTATATGTGCAGCTGTTATGTGCAAATTGGCATGTAGAGTGTGTTGTAAATAAGTGTATACGTGTATAAAAGTGTATAGCAGTAATGATGTTGGTTCCACAATTATTATCATCAAGTGTTCATGAGATGGATTGCCTGAGGGAAGAAACTGTTTCTGTGTCGGGCTGTTCTGGTGCGCAGTGCTCTGTAGCGTCGACCAGAAGGTAAAAGTTCAAAGAGGCAGTGTGCTGGGTGTGAGGGGTCCAGAGTGATTTTGGCAGCCCTTCTGCTCGCTCTGGATAAGTACAGTTCTTGGGGAGTAGGAAGGGTTGTACCAGTGATTCGCTCAACAGTCCGAACTATTCGACGTAGTCTTTGGAGATCGTATTTAGTAGCTGAGCTAAACCAGACAGTTATTGATGTGCAGATGACTGATTCAATGATGGAGGTGTAGAACTGTTTTAGCAGCTCCTTTGGGAGGTTGAACTTCCTCAGCTGACGAAGAAAGTACAGCCTTTGTTGCCAAGATATGCATACATTTTTGAAAATGCGCATTAAAAATTATAGTGGGATAAACTTTTTATACGATAAGAAAAAATGTGCATCAACTATGATGGAAACGCATTACCAAATATATTCCAGCATGCGCACCAGAAAGCTCAAATGATTTTGCTTCAACAGATCATGCGATACCAAGAAACGACGGAAAGTGACAGGAATGTTTGGGTGGCTGATGAGGTTCGAACATTTTTAAATGTTTTATATATATATATATATATTTTATATCTATATAATTAATTTTAACACAGAGAAGATAGCTTTTACCGTGTGTCATTAAGCAGATGTTGTAAGGATTCAGTAGTGTTCTTTTAAACTTTTTTTTGTTTTAGTTTAGCTGTGGCATTATAGATGTACATACAAAAATATATAGTTTTTGCCAGCCTGATCTCACGAGAAAACGTAAGTATTTTACGTTTTGTCAGTTTAGTGGCTAATT
>NC_079437.1:59646067-59661067 GCF_903798145.1 Danio aesculapii | reverse complement strand
TTGTGTGTGTACATAGATAAATATGGCCACAGTGTAAATGCACAGTAGAGTTATGAGCTTATTGCCACATTATATCGTTTGATAACATGATACAGTATATGTCTTCAGTGATTTCCTGAAGATAAATAACAAAAAAATAACACAACTGGAATAACTACAGCAGTCGCCATCGTCTGATCTCACATGAAGCAAGAGATCGCAATGACATATGATGACGTGTGCAGGTGTTGAAGCAGCATGATCTCAAGAGAAAACGTAAGTATTTTACGTTTTGTCAGTTCAGTGGCTAATTCGTACGAATTCGTACGAGTTCAGTCATCCGAAATTGTACGATTTTAAAAAGGAGGCGTGGCACCTAACCCCACCCCTAAACCCAACCGTCATTGGGGGGTGAGCAAATTGTACCAAATTGTACAAATTAGATTGTACGAATTTGTACGAATTAACCACTAAATCAAAAAGTTACGAATTGCCGTGAGATTGTGTTGATTGAAGTGGTGTCCAATTTCTTAGAGGTAAATTTTGAAGCCCTTCCCCTTCACACTCTGTTTCAAGGGCCAAGGAAATGGGGTACGAGTACAAAAAAGAATTGGGATTGGACCTTAGTGCTCATATCAAAAGCAATGGCACAGAACTTCTCATTACAATTTAATTTCATTTGTTTCACCCTCAGCTGGGCTTGTGTAATATTTAAGTTTAGTTGTTATGAAGGTGCTGAGTTGTTAATAGAACTATCAATACTTCAGCCGGTCCGAATTTAAACCATTCAATGTCCTTTGCGCCTAATTGTTTCCTGCTTATTTGCATGTTTTCTCCCTGCACGCTGGATGAACTTGGCCTTTACAATATGCCACCGAAGACACATTTACCATTTGCCTGGTCTATTCCAGCATTTATCTGTGCGAATGGGCTTTAGAGGCAGGTTTAGGTAATTATATTCAGAGTCCCTTTAATTAGCGCATTGCCATTTAATAGACTAATAGCAATGATCCTGTGCAAGATGAAGTGTGTTTTTGTTGTTTTAATCAGAGACCTTTAAGAGGACAGTGGCATACATATTCCTCCTTAAGACTCTCTGTCAGGGTCAAGAGGCAAAGTTTCCTGACAAACTTTTCACTTTATTTGTTTCTCTAGTGGTGAATATATAAAACTACTACTATATATAAATCTTCACTGCAAAAAAATTGAAGATTTATGTTTTTGTACTTAGAGATTTTGTCTTGTTTCTAGTCCGAATATCAAAAAAAAAATTCTTAAATCTGGAAGCATTTTTTAGACAAACAAAAAAATCATCCTGTTTTCAGAAATAGTAAGTCAAAACCAAGTGAGTTTTTTCTTAAAACAAGCAAAATAATCTGCCAATGGAGTTAGCAAAATAATCTTGTTTTCACTTTGAAAAACAACCCGTATGCTGTATGGCCAGATCCCGCCCTTGTTCAGAGCAAGCTGATGATATTGAAATGTGATTGTAACGTAATTCGTCAAAATATGCAGACAAAATTGACTTGACTTGTTTTGCTACTACTGATTATTCACACATGCCTTTTCCAAAGTAGCAGCTCCTTCTCCTCATTTGAAAGCAGGATGTCACCTACATTCTTAGCCAATCATCATCAGTTATGTGGTTGTCCCACCCCCAATACACAAACATGCCAATTATGATCAGTTATGTGGTTGTCCCACCCCTACACACACACATGCCAATCATCAGTTATGTGGTTGTCCCACCCCTACACACACATGCCAATCATCATCAGTTATGTGGTTGTCCCACCCCTACACACACATGCCAATCATGATCAGCTATGTGGTTGACCCACCCCCAATACACAATAATGCCAATCATCATTAGTTATGTGGTTGTCCCACCTCCAATACACAAAATGCCAATCATCATCATTTATGTGGTTGTCCCACCCCTACACACACATGCCAGTTATGATCATTTATGTGGTTGTCCCACCCCTACACACACATGCCAATCATCATCATTTATGTGGTTGTCCCACCCCTACACACACATGCCAATCATCATCAGTTATGTGGCTGTCCAACCCCCAATACACAAACATGCCAATCTTCATCATTTATGTGGTTGTCCCACCCCAATACACAAAATGCCAATCATCATCATTTATGTGGTTGTCCCACCCCTACACACACATGCCAATCATGATGTTATGTGGTTGTCCCACCCCTACACACTGGCCAATAATGATCAGTTATGTGGTTGTCCCACCCCTACATACTCACCAATCGTGAACAGTTATGTGGTTGTCCCACCTCTACAAACTGGCCAATCATAGCTTGCATCCTGTCTTTATGTTCGTAATATTTTTATTATTTGCTAAATAATAACTTCATGTGGAACTGAATCTGCATCTCATTTCGGAGTCTGCTATTGTCCACCAGAGGTCGCATTTCTGCCACAGACGCATGCTTTCAGAGCCTTTCTGAATGAATGAATGAATGAATGAATGAATGAATGAAATACCCAGTTTTCCACCAAGGCAACCCGTGGTGCTGAAATATAATTGGCTAAACTGGCATTGGGCGAGTTAAAAGACCCAAAACAAAGACAGCGTTCCGGCACAGAAAACACACTTTCAAAGCAGAATATCTGACTTCAGCATTGTTTTTCAGACAAACAAAAATGTTTACTTAGCATGTTTCTTAAATATCTGCAAACATATTATAGTGTTTTTGTGTTTTAGAAGAGTCAAAAACCTACATACAGCACCTTTAGTGGAGAGTAAATGAGTGCCCATTTCAAGACAGCGAAAGCCAAACATTATTTTCAAAACTAGACTTGCCATTTTGTATGTTTAGACAAAAAATTTGAAAGGTGATTTCGGTATACAGCGTGATTCACTGCTGTGCAAACATATTTAAGCAGGCAGAATTATGCTTGCTTGACAACATGCGCTTGCTTGACATGCATTATTAAAAGCCGCATGAAAGAAAACAAGATCCGGCACAAGATTACATTCCCATAATACATGCGCATGCTGGACCAAATGGCTGTGTCTGAAAGATGAATGATGTGGGCTGTATGGAGAAGCAGAAATGCATCTGATTTCAGCGCTCACGCAGCATCCTGTCTGCTAAGAGGCCTTCATTTGGCTGACTTTTAAGGGCAGCATAATGTATCCTTTGCTCGCTTTGATGTTTTCCCATTTTACGTGTGTGTATATGTGTGTGTGCACAGTTTGGTCTAAGTGAATCTCGTATCAGTTAAGGACTTGAAAGAAGTACATTATTGATGAATGTTCATTTCTTTGACTTAGAAAGGGGGAAAAAAAGTCATGGTATAGTGAATTTTTTTAATGATAAATCCTATTTTTTGACTTGTAAGATGTCACTACTCTGCTCTGATTGGTCAGATGGCTCCACTCTACTCTAATTGGTCAGATGGCTCTACTGTACTTTGACTTCTCAGGTGACCTTGCTCTGCTCGGTCAAATGACCCTACTCTGCTCTGCTATGATTGGTCAGGTGCCCGTCCTCTGATCTGATCAGGGGTGCGTTTCCCAAACAACAACGTAACTTGTTGCTGAACTATCATAGTATGATGCATCATTTGGGAAAAGGGCGATGTAGTGACGAGTGTTTTCCAAAACCCGTAGTTTCTCTGTCGCAGATCCATCGTTTGAACTACGTTAGTTATACTGTAAAATGCCTATAATGATGCTCTAAACGGGATGGGGTAACAACTTCTTAAGAGAAGAATCCCATAATTTCTTGGTGCAAATTATATTGTTTTACACGCACACGCATTTAATAACAAATCTAATATTAGTTTTGGTAAAAAAAAAACGCACTCGCTTTCCATATTAATGGAAATTTATGGAAATTCCACATATATAGAGCCAACACTATCTCACGGCAATTCGTAACTTTTGATTTAGTGGCTAATTCGTATTAATTTGTATGATCCAATTCGTACAATTTAATAGGATTTGCTCATCACCCAATGACGGTTGGGGTTAGGTGCCACGCCTCCTTTTTTAAATCATACACTTTCGTATGACTGAACTCTAAAAAACTAAACTGACACTAAACTGACAAAACGTAAAATACTTGCGTTTCCTCGTGAGATCAGGCTGATAGAGCCTATGTTTCCTTTACAAATATTATCGAGAATATTCCATAGTCTATTCTAAATTAACATAAAATCACTTACAAAAGCTAACACGTATTCCAATATCATATATAAATCACATAAATAAATAAATAAATAAATAAATAAATAAATAAATAATAAGGCTATTTATTAAGAAAATTTATACTTATTATTTATTAGGAAATGAAAAAAATCATACTTTAATACTTTAACAATAATATTACAAATATTGATGATGATGAACATTATTATTATTATTATTAAAGCAGGATATTGTTTATTTATTTTTGAAAAGTCTACTTTTACAATTTGACACATTTAAACCACTGCAGAAATGTTCTAAGCATGTCATATACAGTACAGACACTTAATAAATAACCTACTACAAATTAAAAGCATTAATGTATGCTATGTTTTTTGTTTTCACAAGCTTTGGAGACGTAACGTAAATTCTTTTAAATAATAGCGCAATTGTAAACATGAAGATCGCTAAAACTGAACTTTAAAAAGGCTTTGAAAGCAAATTACACCTAAGAGTGATGAATTTAATGCTTTTTTTATATTCGAATGTTCGAATTGGGAATAGCACATAGCCAGGAACTATGTTTCTAACTACAGCTCCAGATGAGTAGTTGCAAGCATAGAAGTTTGCGATGCAGATTGTGAATGTTTGTTGAAATGATGGATTTGGGAACGCTGTGCTCTAATTGGTCGAATTGCTCTATTCTGCTATTGGGCAAATGGCCTTAGTCTGCTTTTACTTGTCAGATGATCCTACTCTGCTCTGATTGCTCAAATGACCCTACTCTGATTGGTCAGATGGCTCTACTCTGCTCTAATTGGTCAGATGTCTACTCTGCAACTGGTCAAATGGCCCTACTCTACTTTGACCTGTCAGATGATGCTATTGGTAAAGCCTTCTCAAGGTTTTTTCCATTACTTTTGTCAATTGGAAAAGTTTGTTCCTCGCCATTGGCTTGCTTGCTTAGGGACTTGTGGATCTGCGCATCGATGGGTTTTCTCATCGTTTCTCAGTGTTTGGGCATCGAGCAGTGATATGTATATTAAACTGATCTGAACTAAACTGAACTTTACATCTGAAAAGTGGACTGAAACAGTTTAAACTTACTAGAACTTCTATGTTAAGCTGCTTTGACCTAATCTACATTGTAAATGCGCTATAGAAATAAAGATGAATTGAATTGAAAATGAATTGGTCAGGTGGCTCTACTTTGCTCTGATTGGTCAACCCTCATATTATATTTTGGGAAAAAATGCTTAGTATTATATGAGAATTTCAGCTTCTCCACAGCACCTGTAAACAGTGTTTTTCACAGTGATGTAAAGTCATGATGACATTGGTTTTAAGGTCCTGAAGTGCATTAAAGTGCATTGGCTTTGGTAGTTTGGTACACAAACCAGTCTCTACAGTGTCGGTGGGAAGTCATGAAGACCACAGGCTGGCATTATGTACATTTGCAAACCTACGTACTGTATGTTTGTGCAGGAAGCAGGACTGTAATTATTGATGATGACTCATTTAGGCGCTTCTTTCTTGTGGGAGACAGTAACTCCATTGATCTGTACCTTGATCTTTAAAACTTTGCAGACAACTTCTTTTTCAAAGGCAATGCATTAATAAATGTAATGGTATCAAACTCAAACTAGACTCAGAACTGAAAGAGTCGCCACAAGAAGCAAGGTCTTGCTTAGTGGCCATGCAGAGAGGAGTGAAGCAGTGAAAGACAAACTAAAGGCAGGCCCCAAGCTGATGGTCGACCATCGGTCTGGGGTGCATTTCCGAAAACCACCGTTAGCAAGGTCACACATTCTGTCAATACAAAGACAGTTCATTGATTTGGCATTTCCCAAATCCATCGTTCCAATAACCATTCACAAACTTAGTTGCAAATCTGTGCATGGGTAACTACACCTCTAAAGCTGTAGTTAGAAGCAGAGATCCTGGCTGTGTTCTATTTCTAGTTATCCCCCTGTGCCCTATTCTTTTTGTACGGTCCAACAATTAAACTCAGAGTTATTTAAAAAACAAACAAACATTAAAGCCATCTCTCTAACGTGTGATCATACAAAGTATTTTTACAGGTCAATTCTAGCAAACTTTATATTGACAATTGTGCTCCATTTGGGGTGCACTTTGAAAACAGTTACGCCATTCTGAACCTCAGCCGTGGCTCATGGCGAAACCTATAGGTAATCCATGACTTACAAGCGGAAAAGTCCAAAGCTTGCGAAAACCAAAACTATAGGATACGTAAAATAGTTTACATTTAAAGTAGTCTATTAAAGGTATGTTTACAAAATCCAATTTGTAAATTAAAAACACAATTTATAAATGCAAAGCACCTTTCATGCATTTACAAGTAAAAAGCATTAGTATTTCACCAAACGAACAGGATTTGTGTATTTATTTATAAACTGTATTTTGAATTTACGAATTGGATTTGTGTACGAATGTTGTGCTTTAAATTTATACATTGGATTTGTGTATTTATGGATTGTCTTGAATTTACAAACTGAGCTTGTGTATTTAAAAATTGTGTTGTTTTTATGAATTGGATTTGTGTATTTACAAACTGTGTTTTGAATGTACGAATTGGAATTGTTTATTTATGAACTGTGTTTGACTGATGCATGTATGGATTGTTTTGAATTTACAAATTGTGTTTTGTATTTATGAATTGTGTTTTGAATGTATGAATTGGAGTAGTGTATTTATGAATCGTTTTAGAATTTATTGTGTATTTATTAATTATGAATTAATTATTCATGAGTTAATTATGATTATTAGCATTTCTATTGGCTGCTGTTTGTTTGGTGTGTTCATGCACAGCTTTTTGGTCCAGCCCACTGTTAAAATGGCCGACTAAAGTTAAAAAAAGGTGTTTACAGCCTGGTACAAAAAATTATTTAAGTTCATACAGCTAGTATTACCCTTCGTGACAACTGTGAGGGGGGGGGGTGAATTTTTTTTATAACTCATCCATTTCGTTTATATATAATTAGATTAAGTCTGCAAAATTAAGAGCGGGGCTAGTTGAGTGACAGCTAGGTCTCGCTGCTCGCTGTCACTTCACCTCAGCTGATTCCAGCTGATTAGCCACTGAGCTCAGCATGTACATCGTATTTTCGTTTTGTTTTATGTAGCTTTACACAGTCAGTTGCTTTTTGAAATTATTTCCTACAATTATCAGATGATATGGGATGCTGTGTGCACTTAATTGTGCTCACAAACCATTCACGTGGCCTCCATTTACCAGGTGAGTGAAATTATGTACTTGTATATCATATCTACAAATGTATTTGTTTTATTTAAGATCATTTATTGTTTATATTTTTCTTTAAAACTTGAATGCACTCCAGAATCTGATAGATTGATTAGCTGTAGGCTATTGACCTTATTCTTCGATGCGGAAGTGCGCTCGTTTTTGCGATTGTTTTAGAACTTCCGACTCAGCTGCCTATGGGAGAAATGACTAGGAATAATAAACGGCAAAAAACGATCAAACTACTGGCTCTACACGCAAGTGTTTTCATGACTATACAGACAAAGTACAATTATATAATAAGAAAACGTCAGTTTGCAACATCAAGCAGCAAAATGAGCTGTTTTTAATGTCTAAAAATGAATGGAAGTGGATGAGACCAGAAGTCTAAACACTTTATTGATATTGTATACAACCAAGCACATGTGGTCAGAACACAAACGAGTCGCAGGTAATGAAGTATTAAGCATTTCTCCCAAGGAAAAGCCTGTCTATGCAAAATTCTAGCAAGCGTCTGTAGCTCCACTCATGCTCCGCCTCTTTGCCCTTGTTTGGTATCCCCTGGTCGGTGCGCTGAGACGCGAACAAAATGGTGACGGTTGGCCACGCCTACTTGTAGCTTCTTTTGTGTTCTTCAGAAACCTATGGGTGACGTAACGGATACTACGTCCATATCTTTTACAGTCTATGGTTGGTCATTATACAAAATACTGTCCTTGTAAATCACCAAAACCAGTTCTCACACACACTCACTCACACACAAACTCTGAGGAACAATAGTTATAGTGCAGTGTATTATCTGTGAGATATCTGACAGGCCGTAGAGGAGGTGGTCCGCTGAGATTTACTGTAAGCGTATGTGATCTAAATTACAAAAATCTCAGATGGAGAAGACGAAGCAGGGCATGAAGCAGAGCGGGGATGCTTTTAAAAGAAACTGAGAGATGTGCTTTTTTGAAGTGTTAAGCATGGATGAATTCTGTATAAAAAGAATGGAAAAAAAAGAGGCTGGGATAAAACAGACAGCCTCTCGGTGAGGGATGACAGGTTCAAAACGAAATGGTTAATTGGAAAAAATGAGAGCGTGGATTATGTCCTTCTGACTAAACATTAATAATGAATGGCTGTATTCACAAAGTCAGTGTCTTGACAAAGAGCTGTGTGAGGACACATACAGACTGTACGTTTCAGGAATGACACCCAGGGCTTAATTTGTGCTGGAACAAGCCGGATACGGAACCTCTGAAATCGGATCCGGCACCTCATTTTACCAATCCCCTTCATCACACGGCTCTTCACTTACTTCCGCGAGTCCCCAACCCTCTTAACTTCTGCCCGCGGCACCCCCGCTCTGCCCGCTCTACTTTCCTCCGCGGCGCCCTACATCGGAACACCACCCCGCCCAAAAAACCTATCTCATAATTTACTCACCCTCAAGCCATTCTCAGTGTACATAACATTCTTCTGTCAGATTAATCAGTCAAAGTAGTTTTAAATGCTATCCTGACTCTTCCATGAGGCAGTTTAATTTTCAAGATGTCCTCATTGCAGTCTGTAGAACGGTGACTTAGTGGATCAGGTCCAATACATAATGGACATTGTAACGCCCAGGCTACTGTGATAGGTGGGTGTAACGTTGGAAGTGTTGTAGTGTTGGGGTAAAGGTGTGGGCATTAATGCCTGTGGTGGTTGGGTTTTGGTAGGGGTAGGTGTAGACGCTAACTGATTTTGAGTTTAGGGTTGGGGTAAGTGTAGATGTTATTAAGTGATGTTGGGTGTAGGGTTGGGCTAGGTGTAGATGTTAACTGGAGTTTAGGGTTGAGGTAGGTGTAGACGTCAACTGTGAGGTTTGGGTTTAGGGTTGGTGTAGACATCAATAACGATGTTGGATTTAGGGTTGGGGTAGGTGTAGACGTCAGTAACGGATGTTGGGTTTAGGGTAGGGGTAGATGTTGATAACTGATGTTGGGGTTTAGGGTTGGGGAAGGTGTAGACATTAATAACTAAGTTGGGTTTAGGGTTGGGGTAGGTGTAGATGATAACTGTGATGTTGGGTTTAGGGTTGGGGTAGGTGTAGGCATTGTGATGATTGGGTTTAAGGTTGAGGTAGATGTACATGTCAAAAACTGATGTTGGGGGTTTAGGGTTGGGGTAGGTGTAGATGATAACTGTGATGGTTGGGTTTAGGGTTGGGGTGGGTGTAGATGATAACTGTGATGGTTAGGTTTAGAGTTAGGGTAGGTGTAGATGATAACTGTGATGGTTAGGTTTAGAGTTAGGGTAGGTGTAGATGATAACTGTGATGGTTGGGTTTAGAGTTGGGGTAGGTGTAGACATTAATAATTGTGAATGTTGGTTTTAGGGTTGGGGTAGGTGTATATGATAACTGATGGTTTGGTTTATTGTTGGGGTAGGTGTAGATGTTAATAACTGAGTGCTGGTTTTAGGATTGGGGTAGATGATTGGGTTTAGGGTTGGGATGTAAATAACTTTCTAGCTCCTGGAACTGATCTATTATGTCATCGTGCTACTGGGTGTAGTTGAGCTTCTAAAAAAAGTTCTTAATCCTGGCCCTCACGGCCCCCCTCACAGTTTACTTTGAATGTCTCTTAGTTTACCACAGCTGATTCAGATAACCAGCTCATTACAAAAGACCTCCAAGAAGGAACTGTTGAGATTGACAAGTTCTCTACATAGTGTTCACTGATCTCTACCCACTCAACACAGGAAATCAAATGAACTTGGTTTACTTCATTGAAAAAATAAAAACATTTATTCATGCTATTGTTTGCAAACTGTTTGCAACGTTTTCAGTTTTTACAGAAGTGTGAAGGGTTATTTAACCATAATCATGTGACAAATCACGTCTTGCACATTACCCTTTGAACTGAACACTTTCAAACTGGAATCATGGCAGACTATCCTGTGATGTCCACTTTACAGGGCACTTGCAGTGAAATGGAACAAATCTTTGAAGCAGTGAGAGAAACATCAAAACAATCACAATGATTATTACAGCAACAAACCCTCGTAATGTTCTTCAGTAAACTAAACCATGGATGACAGATGCACTGTGCTTTATTAATGCTCATAAGGTTACTTGACAGAGCACATTTACCATGTATATCTGCAGTGTGCACTGTACAGTACATGAACTGTCGAGACCAAAAATAAAACACTGACTGGAAATCAAGAAAACAGAAGCTAAAAATCCACTACTCAGCTTCATCTCTGAACACTTCAGAAGCCTCTAAAATGAGAAATTCAGTGATTTTACAAGCTTTCAAACACGTGTTCAACAGGAATGTTTGCAAGCTGCTATTTATTAAATATTCCGGCTAATTGGAATACGCTTTCAGCTAACATTAAGACTGTACTTTCTGAAGATCAGTTTAACAAATTTTCTTACAAAGTTTTAGAAGATCCCTTGTGGAACAGTACACTACTTTAAATGCTAATTTTATATACACAGTTGAAGGCTAAATCATTCACCCTCCTGTGAAATCCTTAATTTTATTTTTAGAAATTTCCCAAGTGATGTTTAAAAAAAAAAAAGCTAAGAATATTTTCACAATATTTTGTATAAGAGTTTTTCTTTTGCAGAAAGTCTTACTTCTTTTAGTTTGGCTTGAATAAATATTTTTCAATATTATTAGCCCCTTTAAGAATATTTTGTTTTCGACTGCCTATACACACCATTGCTGTCCAATGACTTGCCTAACTGATCACTTAATACTAGTATCTTGCAAAATAACCAGTAAAATATTATGTACTGTCATCATGGCAAAGACAAACTAATTGAATTATTAGATATTAGCTAACTATTATGCTTAAAATGTTCTGCACAAACAGTTGAAGTCAGAATTATCAACCCCCCTGAATTATTAGCCCCCCTGTTTATTTTTCCCCCAATTACTGTTTATTGAAGATTTTTTCAACACATTTCTAAACGTAATAGTTTTAATAAATCATGTCTAATAACTGATTTATTTTATGTTTGCCATGATGACAGTAAATATTATTTGACTAGATATTGTTCAAGACACTTCTATACAGCTTAAAGTGACATTTAAAGGCTTAACTAGGTTAATTAGGCAGGATGGCAAGAAGTTTAAGGATTCGAATGTTTAGAAATGAAACTAAAGAGAGTTGTTGTTTCATTTTATGGGTGATTTCTAATATGATATTTAATAGTAAGCTTGGCAAGCGATTTTGGAGAATTAGATTAGATCAAACAGAACGCTCGAGCATGCTGCCTGAGAGGCGTTTCAAATATGGCTGCTAAGTGAAATGACTTGCCCTAAAGGGTTGATGCTAGATCGGACACGTTTGCGGTCAGAGGTTAACAAGACTAATTTGTATTATTATTTATTAATTTTCCGATTTATTGTATTTTATTAATGTCTAACGTCACAGAAACGTAAAAACAGTAGTTGTACCAAGTATTACTTATGCTATCTATTAAATTACCCAATAAATTGTATTTTTTAAAGCCTACCCCCACCCCAACCCTAAACCCAATCGTCACAGTACTGTAAAAATTTTAATCATTGTTATACAGTGTCATTATAAAATGCTGCTACATTAATGTGTATGTCACACTTTCGGACGGTCGCGTATCAGATCTAGACTTTACCGCCCTAAAGGGACTTTGTTTCAGTTTTAACTACCATTCAAAAAATGTATGCTGCTAGTTTAAACTGCTTATGTAAAACAAGCAACACAGGCTCATTCTGAAAATGTACCCATCTATACATTTCTGGAGATCGTTAATTATGTAGCCAGAGGAACGTTTGGCTGCATTTCGTCTTTAAAAATAACGCTACGGAGCGGTATGACGCTGTTCCTTTTCGCGCTTACCAGCTGACCGCTTACCTCCGTGTGGACAGCTTTCCTGCCTTTACCAGTTTGTGCAGTGGCTTGGAGGAACGGTTCCAGAAACCCAGACAAAAACAAAAGCCAAAAAACAAAATAAAGTAGTAAATAACAGGGTGAGAATGTGGTAAAATCGGAAAACATGGTGAAAATCAGGCTGCCGTGAGGGCTTTTCTTTTTCTGGATTACATTTGAAAACACTTTCGGTCGAGTTTAGGGATGGAGGGGGGGTCAGTTGATCAGTCAGACTAAAGCGGCCTCTGGTGGATTTACACGAGTAGAGCAGGAGCGAATGGCTTGTTACGTTAACTTAATCGATTTGTGTTGGATCAAATTGAACGAACTGTGTGCAAAAAATCTGAAAACGTGGTAAAAAAACAGGCTGCCGTGAGGGCTTTTCTTTTTCTGGATTGCTTTTGAAAACACTGTAGGTTGGGTTTTGGGAAAGAGGAGGGTCAGTCGATCAGTCATTCAGTCAGACGAAAGCGGCCTCAGGTGGATTTACACGAGTAGAGCAGGAGCGAATGGCACTCGCGTGAGAAATTTGAGATCTCAAAAAGCAGCGGCTTCTGGTGGATTCTCGTAAATAAATACTGCAAAAAAACATGGCTCTGGGACATATTTGGTGCTCTCTAAAAATGTATATTGGTGTATGTAATCAGAATGAGCCTGAGTTGAAAATAAGCTTAAACAACACAATTCTTTCTATTTTAGGGGAAAAGTGAATTGTTTTATGTTCAATCCATTTAAATGTGTTACATTAACTGAATCGATTCATGTTGGATCAAATTGAATGAACTGTGTGGAAAAAATGCTGTCTTATACACAATTTACTTATGTTGGGACAACATGAAGGAATTAAGTTGACCTACTAGTTTTTCCAAATTTAAGTTGTTGCAAAAAAATGAAGTATTGTGTTGTTCGAGCCTATTTTAAATAAGTAGTTTGAACAACCAGCCTTTTTTTTGTCAAGCTGCAATTTCTCAAGGACAAAGAAAATCTCCACTCGCTTTGAGGATGACATAATGCTTGTATCTGCTGAATAACGCAGATGTAGCCTACAAGTCATCAAGAGAAACTGTGAAAACAAGTCTCACTCCAGTTGGGCTTCACAATTACTCAGATTCGCAGTTTGATTGTTGCGCTGAGCAGAAGCTGTTGAAATCACGACGTGTGGAGGTTTGCAGTGTGTGTGTGTGTGTGTTGGAGAGCGGTGTGAGTCACTGTTTGTGGTTGTTTTGCAGGGTTAAAGGGGCAGGAGGGGTGGGCAGCTTCGGGATGGAGCAGTGGGTCTGCCGGGATGCTGGGTTTTTTGCTTCTGCACAGGCTGTGGGTGTGGAGGATCCCACCGGAGCTTTATTCACAGCCATCCACGGACAAACCTGCTGAGACCCTGAAACAGAGACGCTACTTTTGGATGAAGTCAAACTTTAATGAATGTGCTTACAGTAACCTGATTGTATAACTCCTTACTTATTCACTTTAATGAGTCAGAGATGTACAACAATACAGTTTTAGAATAAAAGTCAGAATTATTAGCCCCCCCCCCCCTGTATATTTGTTCCCATAATTTGTTTAACGGAGAGATTTTTCAACACATTTCTAAACATAATAGTTTTAATAACTCATTTCTAATAACTGATTTATTTTATCTTTGCCATGATGACAGTACATAATATTTGACTAGATATTGTTCAAGATACTAGTGTTCAGCTTTAAGTGAAATTTAAAGGCTTAACTAGGTTAATTAGGGTAAAGTTAGGGTAATTAGGCAAGTCATTGTATAACAGTGGTTTGTTCTGTAGACTATCAAAAACAAATATTGCTAATAATTTTGACCTTAAAATGATAAAAAAAATAATAAAACTGCTTTTATTCTAGCTGAAATAAAACAAATAAGACTTTCTCCAGAAGAAAAAATATTATAGGAAATACAGTGAAAAATTCCTGAATCTGTTCAACATCATTTGGGAAATATTTGAAAGAGAAAAATTCACTCGAGGGCAAATGATTTTGACTTCAACTGTGTGTGTGTATATATATATATATTACTACAATACAGCACAGTTTACTGTAGTAAAAATTAAAGTATGTAACAGTATTTACTACAATTTATAAGTTCACTATAGTTAATATTACAGTATGCTTTTTAACTGTGCTGTATATTCCATAACACTTAGGTTAATACACTTTATTATACTTCAGTAATATAGCATTTGCAGGCCTGTAGCCTATAGTGAAAGGGGGGGGGGGTTCTCTCTCCAAAAGTGGACCGTTTTGCATTTGTTCCCTACTTTTTGTATTTAAGAGGTTTAAATACCGCATTTTGGTGACATTTTATGAATTATTTTGTGCTGGATGAGCTCATCTTCTGGAATAATGAAGATCATGAGCAAATATTGTCAGTCCAAACACACACTACATTTTTTCATTTTTATGGGGACTTCTCCTGGAGAAGACTTCTCCTTTATATCCAACCAGAATAAAACGAATGAAGTGACCAGTGTAAACAGCCTCAAAACACGGACGTGACTTGATTAGCGCCTTTTGCTGTGAAGTGACAGCTGACGGCTGAAGACTCCGCTTGGTATTAAAGCCTTCATCGGACAGTTATTTTCAAAAAATGTAATGGCAAAAATAGAGAATGGGAGGTCACGGGACAAATCAGAAATACCCAATATACAGGACGTCCCGGCTAATGTGGCCAGTTAGTCTAGA
>NC_079437.1:59618315-59645967 GCF_903798145.1 Danio aesculapii | reverse complement strand
AAAAAGGGTGAGTAAATAATGACTAAAATTTCGTTTTTGGGCGAATTACGCCTTTTAAAAAAATTATTAATATAAATATATTAATAAATGCTGAAATTATTAAATAGAAATGATCAAAATGCAATGTCAGATGCTGATATTTTAATCAGAGAGAGAGGGTTTGTATTTTTTTTTTTTTGTTGTGATTAGAATGGCTGATGTTGATCATTTAAAAAAAAAAAAGACCCATTTGAAATATGATAAGTAACTGGAAGCCATTTGAAATAACTGGACTCATTCAGCAACGCGTGAACAATAAGGCAGTCAGGTAACTAAATTAGCTAGTGTGTTTATCTGAAAATAATTGCACAAATTACATGTTCATCAGCCAGTCGGTATCAACATTTTACACACACCAGACTGAATAAAGCCCTGTTGTGTTAAAGTAATGAGACATTTCTATTCTTAAAATAAAAACCATGATCATTTCTGAAGGTCGGATTGTCTCACTAGTTCTGATCATCACTGCTGTATGTACTTTACCATGTTTTGCAGTGCAGGTTCAAAGTGGGCTTCAATCACAAGCTGAATTATCAAATAAACTGAATCCAGAAATTTATCAATGAAAACAAACAATGTTTTTCTTTTGCATTAAGATAATGTGACAACGAATTCAAGGATTTATTTACAGAAATATGTAATGCTACTGTATTTTTATCAAGATTTCTATACGCCGCGTGCATTATTGAATTGATCGATATCCACAATTAACCGTATTCCACAAGTTAATTAGTTGTGCGATGATCTACAGATGCCATTTATGGTCTATAACTCAAGATTACACAGTTTCACGGATGCCTGCAGATTTAAAATAAACCCAGGATAGAGCGGTTGAGTGAACGTGGTCTGGATTCTGTGTATGAGGCTCATTTCTGTGTCAGAGACGCTGAAGAAGGACAGAATTCCTGCTCTCTGATCCACATACACTCCTATTCTGGAGTTGGTGACTATAGGGAGATCGGTTTGGTCATTGTTGTGACTAAATATGCATGTAGAGGCAGAGCAGAACAATCTCCAGGACTGATAATTACTCTTCCAAATTTACACTCGATACCCCATCCCTTTCTGCAGATGCTCTTATAGGACACTGATATTCCCACACCAGCCGCCCCGCTCCACTCTACCCTCCCAGTAACACAGCGTCCACACACACTCTCTTTGCACAACACCTGAGGCCAGACATCAAATCTGTCCGGGTGACTAGGATACGGGTGGAGTGTAGAAGTGTAAGTAGCTCTCTCCTCCCCTCTGACAGAACGAGGTGTTTATGCACAGACTCTGAATTCAGAGTAAACTGATGGGAATCTGAGGGAGATGAAACAGACAATCTGCATCTGAATACTGAAAGCTGTGAAGCAACAATCAAAGATGTAATAACAGCAGATAGAATTAACACTGTAGAAATGACAAAAGTCACAACGACAAATGTTTTTATGTTACTTTAACTCTTTTAAAATAAGTTAATCAAGTTTTAATTATATACTTTAGTTTGACTTGGGGAAGTTGAGATGACTAGAAATGTTAGTTTGATTAAAATTAAAACATGGCAGTAATGTTCTAACAGTGAACCACAGATCTTTTCCACAAGTAAAAATGGTAATTACAATTACACTTATTATGGCATTACAAAAACTCTATTAAACATCAACATGTTCTTTGCCATCAGTGAGATTACAATTGCAGTACTGTTCGGTGCCATTTGCGGCACATAAATTAAACATTTTAATTGCTTTTTTAAAGAGTTCAGAAGCAAAAAACATCTGAAATTAGCATTTTTCTCAGTCTCCGAAGTTTACGTTCATTTATTCCACTTTAAAGGGCACCTATGATAAAAATCAACTATTGGAAGCTGTATTGACAGAACTGTGTGTAGGTATAGTGTGCCCCAGGGGCGTTGCTAGACTCCCTTCCAACCACACATATTTATATATTTATATAAACGGTGGGCGGTGAGAAGCAGCTCATTTGCATGTAAAGCCACCGTCTACAAAAACAGCTACACTATACTCAGACACCAAAAATTGGCATATTCTGGAGTCTATAATAATCAAATCTCTGAGAGTATTTTGAGCTGAAATTTTACAGACACATTCTGGAGACACCAAAGACTTCTTACATCTTGTAAATGGGGTAAAATAGGAGCCCTTTAAAGGGAATGAAAAGAACCTGTAGAGCTCAGGAATCTACGTCACGGCGAGTGTCGTGTGCCCAATATAAACAGATGCAAATCAAAACAGAAAAAAAACAACTATTCTACAGTAATATCTTATGAAAAACATCTCACAAACACTTCGAATAAAATGGTCAAATGCGTATTTAACTTTATAAATGTTCTTTGTGTGGCTGAGCAGCTGATAAGTAATTCCATGCAAATGTTAACCTTGCATTGAAAATAAATTAGGTTTTGGCCAAAATAGCGAAACCGTTTCTGCGTTTTTTTTTGTAGGCTTGTATTTTACAAAACTTTAGAAATACTCAAAAATGTATCTGTCAATGTTTTTAAACAATTATATATAATTTACAAAAGTTACACAAGTGGCAATTTCACATCCGTCACATCCATAAAACTTTTTCCTTCAAAATGAAAAAAAAAAAGTCAAATAAAATAAAATCAATCATGTTCGTTCTAATGATCCAACTCTTCACCTTTTGATTAGCATGGTTTCTTTAGGGTTGTGCAGTTTAATTGACAGAACTTCTTCAAATAAGTTGTACACTGTAAACTCTAACTTTTTTTGTCACATCCATAACGCATGTTTATTTTCCTCATTTAAAATACAAAAAATGTTTACAGATTGATATTTTTTTGATCCCATAACTCTGTAGTTAGTTGTTTTGGAAAATATAAACAGATGTTTCAATATAACATTAACACACTTTCTGTGTGAATTTATGTTTTGAGATTTTACTGCAAATGTCACATCCATAACGCATGATATTATATCAATAGATGTATCAATATCAAGATACAATAAATCAATAGAGATCAATGAAAATCAGGCTCCTCTGTCCTAAATACCCAAAATGCTTTGCGCTGTTGGGACACATTCCCCTTCTTTATAAATTGCCCTCAAAATAAAAATACTGAGCTTACACACAGGAGGCTGAGAAAGATTTTAGTTGAAAATTTCAGATGGCACTTTGCACTTTGAGGTGTTTTGCATCTGAACTCTTCATATACGTGTCTGTGTTTGTGTTCATTATAAAACTTACACTGTAAGAAGTCCTCCCGGGTTTTGGGATCAGCCACGTAAATTATTTTGCAAAATCTCCCTACAGAAACAAAAAGATATTTAAAATGTGATTTTAATAAAGGCATCAAGATCAATCTATTGTGATAACACAGAGTTGTAATGTTCAGCCAGCCCAAACGCTACCAGTGAACTGTCGCTCCATTACAAATTCGCCATGTTTAAGATCTGATTTCTTTAAAAATCAGTGATCTTCACTGCCTGATTGATATAGAATATACGATATATCAATACCGGACAGTTAGCACTGCATGAAATTAAATTTTCGCACCATGTTCTTAAAATACTTACATTTATTTTACTCCAGTATTTTCAATGGAGTTTCTGTGCTAGCTGGCTGCTACTGATGGAGCTTGTGTTTACACGGTCTTTCATCTCGCTTCACACTTGAACAACTAAATAAATGCTTAAGTCTATTTACTGATTATATTTTAATGGCATTACAACATTGATGCTGTAAAAGGAACCCTATGAAATTTAAGATAGTCACATAAACCATTCACTGGAAGTTTCTCAATGGCTGAAAAATACCAGCTGTGCATATAGCCCAATGATTGACCCCTACAGAAAAAAACCTTTAGGGAAATTCAGACGTATGATAAATGAAAATGTGCTGTTTTATATGAGAATGTTCTAAAAAAAAAAACAACACATGTGTTTAATGTATGCACACATGAAGCTCATGTTGTTGTTTTGTAAGAGTAATGTTATGTAATGTTATTCAATAATCATGACTCATTTACCTCCAGCAGAAATCCTTTCGATCTCCACTTTGCAGAAATCCTCCACTTTCCTTCGCAACACAGACACGGAGCTTCTCACACAAAATAAGAGCGGAAAAAGCCAGACGCCATGCTGTCTTTAGATCCAGGAGGGACAGAAACAGACTGGAAATTCTAGACATGCAGAAAGACGAGAATTAGTGCCAAAAAATGATGAGGTATGACATAATCAGCGATATTTAAACCTCTGAAGACTATTGCATCTAATGAATTACTTAATAAACCCCAAGATTGCCCAGTACTATTACTAATATATTTTCTAAACCTGTAGAAAGTAGATGTGATCATCTGTGAGAAATCTTCTCCAGCTCAGCGTTTCTCCTCTTCAGATCTTCAAGCTCCAGCTCTAGTAGTTTCAAGTGTTCTTCAGCTTGACTCACTGCCTCCTTTTCTCGATCTCTGATCATCTGCGTGACCTCAGATCGACTTCTCTCGATGGACTGGATGAGTTCGGTAAAAAATCTCGCAGTACTCCACTGTTCTCTGTGCTGAGTTCTGTTAAGACACACTCATTGAGTTATACAAATATCAGCTCATTTCAATCTGACTATAGTTCTACAACACTCACCTTGTGAGACTCCATAGACGCGCTCAACCATTGCAGCTCTTTTTGCCTATCTTGAATTTTGTTCTGTAATATTATGACCGTCTCTTCAACCCGTTTCTGAAGGGATGAGCAAATTATCATAACATTAGAAGTATAACGCTAATTAGGGCTGCACGATATATCACTTTAGTATCGATATCACAATGTGTGAATTCGCAATAGTCACATTGCAGGACGTGCAATGTGGAGTCAGGATTATAGCTGAGCAGGTACAACGGTTTACAACACATGAGAATTTTGGGGTCATTTCAGTTTAACCATAATAAAGGAAAAGTTTATCTTGTGTTTTAAGGCCTGTGTAAACATTTAAAGCAAGTGTTACGTTAGCGTTTAAAAGCCGGGCCCAAACTGCAATGGCGATCTCTCTTTCTGTGGGTCTCTGTGAGGACAGTCTCTCTTGCCAGGACTGGTCTGAGAGAATGAGTTTTCATTTTGCTTGTGATTTAATGCTCTTGTCTAAAGTATTTTGAGATTGCAAATTGTTTGTTTGTGAGCTCATCTAGTTAACTGGTATCTGTTGAGTAATACCTCAGAGAGGGTGTAGAAGCAAAGACTATAGAATACACAAGACATGTCACTCATATATTTGAATGGAATAAAAGTGTAACTGTCAATATGGTGAATGAAGCCCCGCCTTCTAGTACAGGAGCCAATCAGCGATCACTATAGTATGACAATTCTCCGGAGGAGGGGCTCGGACCAGAAGTGCATTTCTGCACATTTGTGTGAAACGAACATTTAGAAATGAAACTAAATAGACAGTCGTATAATTTTATTGGTTATCCGTAATATAAAATGTAATCGTAAGCTTGGCAAGTAGTTTTGGAGAATTTGATGTTTCCCCATTCAGACAGAATGCCTGAGGATACTGCCTGAGGGGCGCTTCAAAGATGGTCGCCGATTGAAATGACTTGCCTTAAAGGGACTTTGGTAGTGAGCAAATCGCGTGATATACATATACAACACTCAGAATCATTTTTGTTTTATTTCATTAGGTTCAGGAGTGTGTGCCGTTTTGTTTTTATTTAGAATAGTTTAGTTAAGATGTTGGTACGTTGGAGATGTTTCTTTTCATGCTTTTCTTTTGATATTTAGTTTAGTTTGTTCAATACAGTTAGTAGGTTTTGCTAGATTTATTTCTTTGATTTAAGCACCTCTAATTACCTCCTCTCCAAAAGGTAAATTATTTTATTTATTGTAAATATTTTTTCTTCACTGTACAGTAGATTTCCATTGATTTTCACTGGAAGTATGGGCAATAAATAATCTATTGCAGTCATATTTGGTTTTCAGTAGTTTCTTCAGTAGCACACTAAACTATTATATGTTATATCAAAATACCCCTACTTTATTATTAACATCTAAAAGGACGCAACAGCAAGTTTAAATCATTTAGCAGGGTTCATTCACATTTTTACTACTAAAATTCCATGACTTTTCCAGAACTTTCAAGCATTTTTATGACTTAATGTTTCATGTAATGTCTACATGTACATGGTATATAATAATAATATATAATAATATAATAGTAATAATAATAATAAAATAATAATAAAAGAAAAACAATGACGTTCAAATTTATTACAGCATATCATAGAACAATCTATTTTGTTTAAATTTATTTTTTATATCTATGTAAAATAGATTTTGATAATGCTTAAACAGCACTAATAATGTGAAAGCATGTTTTTGGCCAAGGTCAGAAAAGAAGTAAAGACAACTAACCTATATTCAAGTTAGGGCTGCACAATATATCGTTTCAGCATCGATATCACAACGTGTGCATCCGCAACAGTCACATCGCAGGATATGCAATGTTGGGATTATAGTTTATTATAGAGGTTAATCATAATGAAGTAAAGGTTTATCATCTGCATTTTTAAAGAGATTAAAATTACTTTCCATTTTCATTACACCCTTCACTTCTTTCAAACATTTATTTATTTATTTTTAAATGAACACAAAATAATATAATTGAATAACTCCTATAGAATTGAAACAAGTGTGAGTAAATAGTGAGTACATATTAATCTTTGCGGAAACAGTCCCTTTAAGGCAAGATTTCAAATTTTAAAACATCAGGTCATAAGACATTTTTGCAACTTTAATGAAGATTAAATAATATACAATAAAGACTCTGCAGAGTTATTCAATATCTGTACCTGAATAGTGAATACTTGAAAACTATAATTCACTTTTATCTTTGCTATATTTTATTTATCTCTGCTTGTAATTTATTTGTTATACATTATTCGAGATTCACTCCTCTACAAAATCCCCCTAATCAATCCAAACAAACCTGCTAAATCCTCTGGTGAAATTGTATTCACACCGCATTATACATCACAGAAATACAAAATATGGTAATGTCAGCTTTTTCCAATATCGCGCAGCCCGAATTCAAGTATACAGATATTGTTAAACTAATTTCCATGATTTTTCTGAAACTTTGTGGGTTTTTCTGTTTTTCCAAAACTTTTCCAGGCCTGGAAGATGCCATGTCAAAACTTCATGACTTTTACAGGATTTCCTTGACCGCATGAACCCTGATTTGGGCACAAGGAAATGTTCAATTCAATTGCTCTACTTTATCCATCTCTGCTTGTAATCTGTTAATTATATTAAAAAAAATCCCAATCAATCTAGAATTATTAACAAAAGTATCTTGAGAAAAATTGCAGGACTTTTAAATATAGCAATCTTGTTTTTTTCCAATATCATTCAGCACTGCCCCTAACGCTAATACATATAACTGAAATATACATAACAGGTAAGTATTTATAGCTCATACCTGTTTCTCAGCTCTCTCTGCTTCAGCTGAAACAATATCGTGATTTTTGTGTTCATCCATCACACACATTAAACATATACATTGCTTGTCAGCATGACAGTAAACCTCCAGCAGTCGGTCATGTTTAGAGCAGATCATATCCTGGATGCTTCCAGTGGCATCAGTTATCTTGTGTCGTTTCTTTGAGCGAGATTCTTCATGAGACTCAAAATGGCATTCACAATACGATTCGAGACACACAAGGCAGGACTTGACCGCTTTGCGCTTCCTCCCAGTACAAACATCACACTCCACATCTCCAGGTCCAGCGTAACTGGGAGCAGGATCAGATGTTTGGAATTTTATCGCCTTCACTTTCTCCACCATTTCTGCCAGCATCACGTTCTTGTTTAACACAGGTTTCGGAGTGAAGGTCTGTCTGCACTGAGGGCAGCTACAAACCATTCCCCACAGATCACGTTGATTCCAGTATTCAGTAATGCAGTTCATACAATAACTGTGCCACAAGGGATGGTCACTGGGTCCTTCAAGAGATCCAGACAGACTGAACAGCTGAACTGATCCTGAGCCACAGAAATATTGGCTTCTGCCATTGTTCTACATGAGCAAACAGACAGAGAAATGCAGTACATTAGCATATGTGCATGAAACAAACTGTATAGAGGAATTACCAACCTGCGTCACATCACGTCACACAGGTTCCCGGTTGCAAAAGCCAACATGTCGCGTTATGCGGTAGGATCCCAAATTCGAAATAGAAAACATAACTTTTACCGTACACCACACGCCTTTTAATGCCAACCGCAGACGTCTTTGACAAAAGGGAGCTGAATGGAGTGAGGACCCAATTAAAAATGCTCGACTCTGCAGTTCTCATTTCATATCAGGCGAGTTCAGGCTATGCTGAATCATACACATTAACCGTTTTTGATTGCAGCAAAAATAAAATGGTGAATTAAACACTGAATGCTAAGAATGAAATGTAAAAGTGTAAGTGCACATACCCTGCCGTACAGGTGTAGCTCGCTGTCAGAATGCAGTTGTTTTGCTTGTTGATGATTACCCAGGCCTTGTATAGCTCCGTCTTTTTTCCTCGTCTTTGGCTAGGCAGAACCTCGTTTTTTAGCACTACAAAGTTTTGAATCTGGTAATCACGGAGCATTACCCAACAAACACATAACGTTGCCTCAACGTAGTGACCTTCCTACAACGTTGTACCAACCTTGCAAAAAGGTTGAGGATTCTACGTTGTTGCTAAAGGTTGTCACAACGATGTCATAATGTTGCCATTTAAACATCAAGGCCCGCATGCTTTAGGTTACTTTTAGGGATGCTCATTTCGGTTAATTTTGCTAACCGACAACCGCCGCTCATTAATCGGTTATTAACGGTTAACTGGTCAGATTACTATTAATTTTATATTAAACAAATTGACGTGTCTATTTTGTGTCTGACACATTAAATAATGCATTAAATACTGATTTATTTTTATATGCTAGCATATTAATAATAGAACAAGACAACAGAGCATTTTCACGCACCTGCAGTGTTTAGCACAGAAGAGCAGAATAAACTAAATAAAATGAATAAAATAAATAGGACTGCCCTAAATTATTTTCCACTTAAATAATTAATTTATATTACAAATCGAAAACACTGACTGATTATTTTTAATAACCGGCATAGGCTGTTTTTTTCCAATCATATTTTTGCCTTCCGTCAAATAAAATAGCAGACTTCCTCAAATCGCTCGCTCCATGGAAAATATGCATTTATTTAATGCCCCGCTGTTATTATTATAATCACAAAACCTTTTTACATTTTTAATAGAAATCATTATTTTAAAGATTATGTCTTGGTTTCCTTTCTCTCCCTCGCGGTTCAAGTGCGCGCGCTGCGTGATGAAAAGACAACAACGCGCGCGCATATGTTGACTTTTTGTAAACAGTTTTGTTGTTTAAATATGATATTGCATTAATGTGCATACATGCTTTATATGCTGTAAAATAAAAGGTAAAGCCTATTTGTTGCGTTTATGACGCAGATCCAGGTCAAACAGCAATATTCTTCTTCCATTTTGCTTATTTGGCAAATGTGTCTGTAGCCACGGGTTATAAGTTATCGTCCCGCAAGTTAAGTATGTCTTGCAGTTGAACAAGTGGCCGACACAGCTAACAAGCTTTTTTCATTCCAAAAACGCGAGGCGCACCTGCCTTTATATGTTGACAAGGAAAAAAAGAAGAGAAGAAGCGCGGTTCTCTTATGAAACGACTGAATCAGCTGGGTATCGATTGTGCATAAGTGTTGCTGTCTGTGTTGTTACAGTTTTAATATTTAATACTATTGTGATATTCAAGATTTGTAAATTCATACAGCTCTGGATAACTTAAAACAGCCATTTGACCTTCAGAGCGGTGTTAATGCATCCTGAAGTAAAGTGAAACGGCTATAAACTCCAGCAAGATAGAGTGATTATATGCAGACTCATACTTTATCTATAAATAAAGTATAACTATAGAAACTGTGTTCATCTTAACTAAACGCTTCGTTGTGTTTGCTGGCCTCACGCATCGCGCACCTGTCAGTCAGTCAGTCAGCACGTAACGCGAAAGAATTAAACAGATAGCGCACAGCACTATACGGTTACAGAAAAGTTTGCGCTGTTATAATTCACTTACCTTTTAATAGGTTTTGGTGCGATAATAATCCGCTATTAAAAACAACAACAATAACTGAATGTTTTGAATGGGTAATGTAGCCGTGGCGGATGCATTTTGGTCCCCGCCATGGAAGAATGAATGTAGCGGAAACCATGCTCTTTAAAAGTTCTCTGTAGTTGTCTTGACAACACTAACTGCTGCTCTGGGATGAGCCTTGTGCAAAAGATGCCCCTCTTAACGCAAAGGCGCATTCAATCGGCCCCTTATGCAGCCAAACTAAAAATAATAAATAAAATAAGATTTTAATCGTTTAACTGATAGCATTAATCGGTTACAAACGCACCCTTTCGGTTAACGGTTAATCGATTATTTTGAGCATCCCTAGTTACTTTTGACGAATAACCGTGCTTATCGCTGGGTGACAAGCTGTTATAATACGCCCAAAGCATTATGTAAATAATATATATAATATGTAATCAATATAACTTTCACTTTCTAAGACAACAACAAACTCAGTACCGCATCGGATGTCATTCCCTCATTGTAAAAGCTAGCGCTCCCGGGTTTCTCCTATAATATCCAGCTGCAGGCCCGCAGAACCACACACGTTTTAGGCACACACAATCCAGCACACACAATCCAGGCAAACCAAATATGGTTACGACCGATGTTAATGGTATAAAACGTCTTCTTGGACATCGTCATCGATATATTTTGATATATATGGTTAATAAATATTGTACACAATAAACAATAGTGTTTACTTTTTCACAAATATTGCGATCGAGACGGGCGAATGTGGAGCGTTGTTTCCGATCGCCATTCAAATAGACTGAACAGTTTTCTGTCAGTCATCATAGATGATCAGTCGTTATTATCTGACAGTCAATATTGCAGAGACTCGTTTGCTGAACTTGCTGAAAGATCAAAATTGGACAGTTTTAATTTATATAATGGATTCATTTATAATGAAGGAAATAATAGCAAGTTAATCTAGGCAAGAATACATCTTTATATGTAATAAAAATCATTTACATGTAATGTAAAACACTATATTAATATTTTCTCTATGATTAAATAGTGTGTTTTTGCTTAATTTTCTAATAACGTAATGATTTCCCACATAAAATACTGTAGTATTTTAAAGTAGGCAATATTTGTTTTAAACCAAAAATTTAAAAAACCAAAATTTTGCAATAGAAACAAATTAACTATTAATAATAAAAAAATAATAATAGTGTATGTGTTATATATATATAACAGCTCTGACAGTTTAGTAAAAGATAGTTTACAATCAGATAATCAGTTAAGATAATCAGTTTATAACTATTATATATTGTTTATGATTAACTATAGTAATTCATTTTAATGTGACATTATTGTTTGCTTTTTTATTTTACAACAAATTGATAACCAAGCATGATAATTTAATATCCTGAATTAGTTTATTACACTTAATCCTACAATTAGACGGTCTATTATGTTTTCTTTGTGTATGTGGACACATGAATAAAGTCATAAGTGTCTTTAACCAATCATTTTTATTTACATAATTTGATTAAACTGCAGAGATGTTAAAATGATCGTTACGATATAATAATAATGACTGAAATGGGAAATCATATTTGTGAAATTCAATAAGTGGCGATAATGCTCATAAGGAATTAGTTACCATATTTGGTTTGTCTAAACCGTGTGTGCTGGATTGTGTGTGCCTGAAACGTGTGTGGTTCTGCAGCTGGATATCTCGGTTTTTTCTGCCAACTCGCTGCGCGCGACTCCTGAATGTTTACAAACTGGTAACTCGTCTATACATTTCAAAAAAGGGGTTTAAACGTGACTTACCTGCAGAAATGGAACAGTAGACAGTTTCTCCGTTGACTGAGATTACTCTAAAAAGTCCGTCAACTCTGCTGGTTGATAAACAACACGTTGATCGTGGGCCTGCACAACGTTGCAGCCTACAAACAACTCGCAAAGCAACAACCCGACAGAAATGTTTCGACGGGGAAACACTTCTTTGATAAACCGCTTGTTTCCTTTTTATGAGATCAAGAGTTTCCTGGTTTGAGAAACTGAATTCAGACGTTTGCAACCAATTCTGTTCCCCTCGGAGCATTTGTTGTTGTTCTTCTTCTTCTGGTGTCTGACTGACTGGCGGTTCTCAAATCAATTTAAAGGTGCACATTCTGCCACCTACTGGATTGTAGTGTAAAGCGCAACTTAAGGGGAGTCTAGGGCAAAAGGATACGAGGCAAAAGTGGGGGGAAAAACGAATAAAAACCCCCAACAAGTCCAAAAACAACAGCTTTCATAATTTCCATTTTCATGCTTCTCTTGCGTGGTTATCATCTGTATTTATGAAGAACAACTGGATGTATGGCAAAATGGTTAAATAGATAAATAGACAGACAGACAGACAGACAGACAGACAGACAGACAGACTGATAGATAGATAAACAGATAGATAAATATATGATTTATCGATAGACAGATAGATAGACAGACAGATAGATCGATCGACAGTTAGATAGATCGATCGACAGACAGATAGATATAGATCAATCAACAGATAGACAGACAGATAGATAGATAGACAGACAGATAGATAGATATAGATCGATCGACATTGACCAATCGATAAATATATAGACAGACGGACGACGGACGGACAGACAGACAGGTAGATAGATCGACATTGACCGATCGATAAACCGACAGGAAGGCAGGCAGGCGGGCGGACGGACGGACGGACAGACAGACAGACAGATAGATAGATAGATAGATAGATAGATAGATATAGATAGATAGATATAGATAGATAGATAGATAGATTGATTGATTGATTGCAGGTTTGATTCAAGCTCCTCTATAATCTCATACCCTCCTCTCATATTCTGCCCCAGCCATCAAACTGAAATAATCAAATGAGATGAAATGCTTCATATTTTTGGTCATTTTAGGTATTTATTATATTACAGAGGCGCATATATATATATTATATATATATATATATATATTATATATATATATATATATATATATAAATGAGCCTATTTACACAAAAAAACTGTAAATAAGAGCTTAACAGAATCCCACCTCTCGCATGTGTGAAAAGGAGGGTGTAAAATATTTAAAGATGATGCACACACAGATGGACACTTAAGGTATACGATAAAGTTAAAGATCGTTTTGAGTTTATTAATAAAACAAACGCTACGTTTCATACCTGTTACGGATTATTATTACTCTAAATCATAGATGACAGTTTCACTGATGAGTCCCGGTTTAAGCCAAACCCAGGATAGAGCGGTTGGGTGAATGTGGTCTGGACTCTGTGGATGAGGCTCATTTTTGTGTCGGAGATGCTGAAGAAGGACAGAATTCCTGCTCTCTGATCAACATAAACTCCTATTTTGGAGACTAGAGGCAGTTCCCGTTTCTTGTTGTTGTGACTGAATATATACCCAGAGGCAGAGCAGAACAATCTCCAGGACTGATCATTATATCCAAATTTACACTCAGTACCCCGTCCCTTTCTGCTGATGCTCTTATACGACACTGCTATAGCCACACCTTGATTCCCGCTCCACTCCACTTCCCAGTAACAGCGTCCACACACACTCTCTCTGCACAATACCTGAGGCCAGGTATCGAATCTGTCCAGATGACCAGGATACGGATGCATTGTTGCAGTGAAAGCAGCCACTCTGTTCTCATCGGACAGACTGAGGTTGTTATGCACCGATTCTGAATCCAGAGTAAACTGATGGAAATCTGATGGAGATGAAACACACAATCTGCGTTTTAATCAAGAAACCTGAACTGAATAACAGACCATTCAATAATGAAGCAACAATCAGATAAAAAAAAAAAATCTCTCTCTCTCTCTCTCTCTCTCTCTCTCTCTCTCTCTATATATATATATATATATATATATATATATATATATATATTCATTAATTTTCCTTCGACTTAGTCCCTTATTTATCAGTGGTCGCCACAGTGGAATGAACCACCAACTATTCTGGCATATGTTTTACGCAGCATATGCCCTTCCAGCCACAACCCGAACTGGGAAACACCCATACACTCTCTCATTCACACACTCATACACTACGACCAATTTAGTTTATTCACTTCACCCATAGCACATGTCTCTGGACTGTGGGGGAAACCAAAGCAGAGGAAACCCAAACCAACACGGGGAAACATGCAAACTCCACACAGAAATGCCAACTGGTCCAATCGGGACTTGAACCAGCGACCTTCTTGGTGTGAGGCAAAAGGGCTAACCACTGAGTCGCTCAAATATATTCTATTTGCTATTTATTTATGTTTGGTGCTGAGTGACAGTGGCTCCACGATTTCCATGCAAACAGATGTAATGTTTGCTTTATTATTGTTTCATCTTTAAAAATACTTACACTTTAGGTAGTCCTCCCTGGTTTTGGGATTAGTGGTGAAGGATCTGCTTTCTGCATCTCACTATAAAAACAGGTACTCATTTAGTGGCATGCAGTAGGTTTTAATGTTATAAATCTTATTTAGCCGTACTCTATTTCAGTGTTTTTCAACTGGTGTGTCAGAAGCAAAAGCATTAGTAATTGTTTGTTGTTGATGCCCAGCCTTTATTTAAATACTATTTACAGTTTTTTCTAACTGCTTACACACAAAATCTTGTCATGTCACACAATTTCTGAAACGTCTCGCTCATAATGCAAAACTACACAGCAAATCTCCAAAACCAGAAGCCGTTTCTCAGATTTGAACTCAGTTTTCAATTCATTTCCCAAACACAACTAATGAAAATGCTTCACTTATTCAGAAGGTCACACACACACCCGCCCCAAATGTGGAAACACTAATTTCTTTACTGATCACAAACCAATCACTGCTTTACTGTAGTATAGGCCTGTAAATAGGTCAGAGGTGACAGGACACTGGGCTGTTCTGGACTAAAATAAAAACCCAACTGGTTCACAATTGGTAGTTTTGTTCCTAATGCATATTCACCTTTCTAAATTTCTCTAGAAAAGAATTGAGGAATTATTCTCAGCCTGGCTCTGTAACCTGTATGATGGCCAACCCTACAGTATACCCACATGACACTTTCTCCAGGCAAGGAACACTTTCCCCCCTGACACCTCACACTCTGTATTTACTATATTGTGGAGAATAAACTTTTGCTTTACATACATTTTTACACACGTATGTTTATGATCTTGTTGTATTTTACGGTATACAACAGTAATGTTTGGCCTAATAATATTTTCTGCTTCTACATGTGATTGGGGTTTACAGTGTTCCTGGTCCCCCTCTTAGCAGATTACTCTCACTGTAATAGATTGTATTGAAATGTAGATATAATTCTATGAAAGAGCAAAGAGCTTTAGATTTAGAACAACAGTGTTTACATGACATATCCAAAAGTGTTATATTATAGAAAGACGTGTTTGCCATTTGATGCAAATACTTCATTCTGACGTGTGTTTATAGCATTCTGAATGCAGTGTTACATTTTGAAGGGGATGTGAGGCATTTTGCATTTTGTGTAGTTTTGAGAATTGTGTGTTGAGTTTTGAAAAAAGGTGACACTGTTGTTGAAAAGGTGAAAATGTAAGCAGTTGGAAAAAACTGTAAATAATGTTAGCAAGCTATTGTCTATTTGTTAATATTCTACACCAAATAACTAACTAACTCAATAACTTACTAAATAAGTTATCCAGAAACCATCTGTTATGAAGCGGACAGGAGACAGAGGTAAGGAAACGTTAGTGTGTTTATTAAATGACAACAAGGAGCACATGAAGGATAGCCAGGAGGATCAGGAATGATGTTGGGGTCTTTTCCTCCGTGGCTGGGTAACAGGAATACACGAGGATGGACAGCACACACCAGATACAGCTGACAGAGGATGACACAGACTTGGAAGGACTGGAAGACAGGACGATTCGGGAGGACCAGGAAGACTAGGAGGAATACAAAGAGAACAGGTAAGTAAATCGTTTGTTTTAGCTGAGGATGACTACGCTGAGTGGTCGCTCAGTTGTCCGCTTTCGTCGAGACGAGCCCGGACAATGAGCGACTGGAGTGCTGTGCTTATATCTGGTGCTCGTGATGTGATGCAGCTGTGTGCTCATTAGAAGTCAGGTGATGGTGATCTTCGTGAGTGGGGGTCGTGAGAGCCTGACCAATCCATGACAGTACCCCCCTCCCCAGGGCCCGCTCCTGAGGGCCGACACCTCCGACGCCGTGGTGGTCTCCCTCTGCCTCTAGGCGCTGGGAACTCAGGGTGGCTCTCATGAAACTCCACCATGAGACTAGGATCGAGAATATCAGCTCTGGGAACCCATGTCCTTTCTTCGGCGGCCGTACCCTTCCCAGTCCACCAGGTACTCCAACTGGCCACCACGACGTCGGGAACGCAAGATCTCCTTCACTGCGTAGACGGCTCCTTCTTCTAGGAGCAGTGGAGGAGGGGGTTCCTCTTCGTGGTCAGGCTCTGTGGAGGGAAGAACAGGATCGTGATAGGGTTTCAGGAGTGATACGTGGAATGTAGGGTGAATACGGTAGTGAGAGGGTAATTGTAGTTTGTAGGTGACGGGGTTAACCTGTTCCACGATGGTGAAGGGACCAACAAATCGGGGACTTAACTTGCGAGAGGGCAGTCGCATGCGTATGTCCCGGGTGGATAGCCACACCTTTTGTCCGGGTGTGTATCTGGGTTTCTTCAGACCTTCTCCTATCGGCGGTTACCTTGCTTCGACGGACTGCCCTCTGCAGATGTTGATGAGCCTCGTCCCAGACTCTCTCTCTCTCCGGAACCAGTGATCCACTGCGGGGACATCAGATGGTTCGCCATCCCAGGGAAAGAGCGGTGGTTGGAAGCCCAGGACGCACTGGAATGGCGTGAGTCCGGTGGAGGGTTGCCGCAGTGAATTTTGGGCATATTCTGCCCAGCCCAAATACTGGCTCCAGGAGTTCTGGTGACCACTGCAGAAGGTCCTCAGGAACCGTCCCACCTCCTGAATCTTCCTCTCTGTCTGCCCGTTGGTTTGGGGATGATATCCAGAAGAGAGGCTGACGGCCACACCTAGGAGCTTGAAGAAGGCTTTCCATAGACGTGAGATGAACTGTGGACCTCTGTCCGACACAAATCTTCTGGAATACCAAATGACCTGAAGACTTGATTAAAGATATTGTCGGCAGTTTCAAAGGCTGTGGGAAGACCTTTCAGAGGGATTAGTTTGACAAACTTTGAGAATCTATCTACTATGACTAGAATACAGGTATTACCTTCTGACGAAGGGAGGTCAGTGATAAAGTCCACTCCTAGGTGTGACCAGGGACGGTTCGGAATCGGCAAGGGATGGAGCTTTCCAGCGGGTAGATGACGTGGGCTCTTGGATTGGGCACAGTCCTTACAGCCCTGAACATATTGCCTCACATCCCTTGCCATGTTTGGCCACCAGAATCGTTGGGATACTAGCGAGAGAGTATTGTTGATCCCTGGATGTCCAGTGCCTAGCGAGGTATGTAAGGAGTGGATCAGATCTACCCGGTGTTCAGGTGGTATGAACTGCCGATGAGGAGGGCATCCCGGCGGAGCAGGGGCTTCCGGAGTGGCAACGACTGGAGGAGCGTTCCAGGTGATCGGACAAATGGAGATGTGTTCGGGAAGAATCTTCGTTGGGAGTTCTTCATGATCGTGATGCTCGTGTAAACGAGAGAGAGCGTCTGCTCTTAGATTCTTGGGTCCTGGACGATAGGAAATGGAGAAATCAAAACGTGAGAAGAAAAGTGACCATCTGGCTTGACGTGGACATAGTCTCTTGGCCTCTTTGATGTATTGGAGGTTTTTGTGATCTGTGATCACCTGGAACGGATGTTTGGCTCCCTCCAACCAGTGACGCCACTCCTCCAAGGCTAGCTTGATTGCTAGAAGCTCCCTGTCTCCTATGCTGTAATTCTGCTCCGCCGGGCTCAACTTCCGAGAGAAATAGGCACAGGGATGCAGTCGGGGCGGTGTATCATGATGTTGAGATAATACTGCCCCGACGCCGGTGGTGGATGCGTCCACTTCCACCACGAAAGGAAGATTTGGGTCAGGATGAGTCAGGAGTGGGGCCCTTGTGACCTCCTTCTTAAAAGGCGGAAGGCTGCGGCTGCTTCTTTGGTCCACTCCAGTCCTTTGGGTTTACCCTTGAGGAGATTAGTGAGAGGTGATGTAATCCTGCTGTAGTCCTTGATAAACCGTCTATAAAAGTTAGCAAACCCAAGAAACCTCTGGAGCTCCTTAATGGAAGTGGGTTCTGACCAGGATAGAACAGCCTCAATTTTCTTCCCATCCATACGTATACCGGTTTGGTCAATGATGTATCCCAAGAAATGAATCGACTTCTGGTGGAATGAGCATTTCTCCGCTTTGAGGTAGAGGTGATGTTCTCTCAATGTGTGTAGGACCTCCGCAACGTGTTGGCGATGTTCGGCCTCACTCCGGGAGTAAATGAGGATGTCATCTATGTACACTATTACACAGTGGTGAAGAAACTCCCGGAGGACTTCATGAATGAAGTTTTGGAATACGGAGGGGGCGTTGACCAGACCGTAAGGCATGACCTCATATTCATAGTGGCCAGTAGGGGTCACGAATGCTGTCTTCCATTGGTCCCCCTCACGTATTCTTATCAGATTATACCGCTGCGGCGGGCCAATTTAGTGAAGACTTTAGCTTCTCGGAGCTGTTCCAAAGCGGCTGGTACCAGAGGAAGGGGATATCGGTATTTTACTGTACCGTTATTTAGGACCCTGTAGTCGATGCATGGACGCAGCCCTCCGTCCTTCTTGGCCACAAAGAAGAAGCTTGAGGCGGCTGGTGATTTTGAGTGACGTATGTACCCCTGACTCAGAGCCTCCCTTATGTAATCTTCCATTGCCTGATTCTCTGGAAGCGAGAGCGGGTAGATCCTACCTCTTGGCAACTGGGCATCTGGAACTAGGTCGATCGCGCAGTCCCATGGCCGATGCGGCGGTAGCTGGGAAGCTCTCTTGGGGCAGAAGACATCATGAAAGGAGCTGTACTCCTTAGGAATGTGGATAGACTACTTCTCAGGAGGGCTCTCGACCGATGTTGCAAACAAAGAAATGGGGTTCCGACCTTGAAGAGGGAGATTTGGAAAACAGGCAGGTGTACATCCAGATCCCCATTTCTTTATCTCTCCTGTGCCCCAAGAGATGATGGGATCGTGCTTCAACTGGTCCACCAGCTCTTGAAGGTGATCGGGGGTGCTCATGTTGTCGTCGTTATAGGTCCGGGCTTCTGTTATGAAGCGGACAGGAGACAGAGGTAAGGAAACGTTAGGGTGTTTATTAAATGACAACAAGGAGCACATGAAGGATAGCCAGGAGGATCAGGAATGATGTTGGGGTCTTTTCCTCCGTGGCTGGGTAACAGGAATACACGAGGATGGACAGCACACACCAGATACAGCTGACAGAGGATGACACAGACTTGGAAGGACTGGAAGACAGGACGATTCGGGAGGACCAGGAAGACTAGGAGGAATACAAAGAGAACAGGTAAGTAAATCGTTTGTTTAGCTGAGGATGACTACGCTGAGTGGTCGCTCAGTTGTCCGCTTTCGTCGAGACGAGCCCGGACAATGAGCGACTGGAGTGCTGTGCTTATATCTGGTGCTCGTGAATGTGATGCAGCTGTGTGCTCATTAGAAGTCAGGTGATGGTGATCTTCGTGAGTGGGGGTCGTGAGAGCCTGACCAATCCATGACACCATCATTAACAAAGGGTTGTAAGGATCTGCTTTCTGCATTTGGTTATAGAAACAAAAAGTCATTTAGTGACAAGCAGTCAGTCTTAATATAATCATTTTGTGTACTCTATTTCAGTGTTTTTTCAATGTTTTACATATTTGTTGTTGTTGTTGTTGTTGTTGTTGTTGTTGTTGTTGATGCACAGCTTTATTTTGAAAGCTGTTGATTCTTCTGTCAAGCAAGTGCCTAAGAAATTGTGTTATCCTAATACAGTGCGCCTACTGTAAGATAAAATGCTGAACTGCAGTGCCAATATTCCTTCATTTGATACTTTTTACAAAAAAAGTCTCATATGTCAGAAAATGTGACGATTCCAGACCTGTAAGGTGTTATGCTATGCTCATATACATATTCATCTTCAATTGTGGCACACACTGAATTTAATAGGAATAAAGAGCAAAAGAATTTGCTGTATGCATCATGCAATTGCCAATAATAATTACTGTATGCTAAGCAAAAAGACAAAGTACTCTTGTGTGTGTAACCAATATATATATATATATAATATATATGTATATATTATATATATATAATATATATATCTATATATATATATATATATATATATTATATAATATATATATATAATATATATAGTTGAAGTCAGAATTTTAATTTCTAAATAATTTCCAATACAGATTTCCTTTACCTCTGCCATGATGACACATAATACATAATATTTACCAGATATTTTTCAAGATACTTGTATTCAGCTGCAATTTAAAAGCTTAGGTAAGTTAGGGTAATTAGTCAAATCATTGTATAATAACGATGATTTGTTCGGTAGGCAACCCAAGGTTTCCATATCCTGGACCGGGCCGTATCCCGAGCAGCTACTGTGGTGGTCATGGAGGAGTGGAGAAAATGAGACTGATCCTGTGACGCTCCAGGGACAGACGAATCTTCGCTGGTCGTGCCCAACTGAGCCTGGTTTTCTCAAGGTTTTTTTTCTTCACTTTCGCCAATTAGTGAAGTTTTTTTTCCCTCTCCGCTGTCGCCACTGGCTTGCATGGTTCAGGATCTGTAGAGCTGCGCATCGTTGGATTTGCTCTTCAGTGTTTGGACTCTCAGTAGTGATTATTAAACCACACTGAACTGAGCTAAACTGAACTGAACTTAAACACTACAAACTGAACTACACTGTTCCTATTTACTGTGACCTTTTATGTGAAGCTGCTTTGACACAATCTACATTGTAAAAGCGCTATACAAATAAAGGTGAATTGAATTGAATTGAATTAAGGAAGCTTATAATACTGCCCGTATTGTCTGTGTGTCTCCTTTTAGAAATATTTGTGTGAGCCATGTCTACTTTGCATGATTAAGCTCTAATTTACAAGATGAGTTTGTGCTTTACCTGAAGCAGAAATTGTTTTCATCTGTTCTTTGCAGAAATCCTCAAATTTCTTCCTCAGTGCAGAGACAGATTTTCCCACCTCATCATAGGATGGGAGAGAACTGACAGTCGTGCTGTCTGTAGATTCAGCAGGGATGACGAGAGACTGCAAACTCTACATAAGATAGATATAAAAATGCATTCATGAAGACAGAGGAATTCACATGCTATAGTAATCAGCAAGATCATCAACATATTCTGCTGCAAACTTACTGCAATCTTGACAACATGCTGACATGCGTATTTATTGGCCTTCGGACATAGATTTGCTCCTTTTGGTGTCAAAAATCAAAATGAAACAGTCTACAACATATAATAATCTTTTCAAACCTGTAGGAAATATATGTGATCATCAGCGTTTGAAAGCTGCTCCAGCTCAGCGTTTCTCCTCTTCAGATCTTCAATCTCCTGCTCCAGTTTCTTCAAGAGTCCTTCAGCTCGACTCTCTTCAGTCTTTTCGATCTCTGATCATCTGCGTGACCTTCGATCTTCGTCTCTTAATGAAGCGGATCAGATCAGTAAAGATCCTCTCACAATCATCCACTGCTGTCTGGGCAGAACTCTGGTAGGACACAAAAACAAGTCTTGTAAGAACCTTAAAATTTGTTTATTTATCTTGACATTTATCTAATCTTTCTTTACAGTTTTATTCAGCTATAAAGCCATTCACTACATTACATTTTCCCCCAGTCAAAACTCACCTTATGTATCTCTACAGACTCTCTCAGCTGCTGGAGCTTGTTTTGCTTCTCCTGAATTCTGTTCTGTAATTGTATTCGTGTTTCGCCAACTTGATACTAAAAACAATATATAAATAAATGAATAACATCAGAAGTTCTCAGGTTCACAAGGAATTAAATGTATAAAATAAAAGTACAGTACATGTTTTAATTTTCCCAATATATAACAATTTCTCTATAATGAAGTACTATAATCAACTAACTATTACTAACATGTCTACTAATTTTGTATTATTTTCTAATGATTGCTTTCTAGTAATAAAGATTACCAAAACATTTTTTTTCAGTGGATTTACTAGCACGGATTAATTGTACATCTAAAGCATAACAATGTACGCTAGCAAAATAAACATTGTACAATTTGATTTCACACAGACCCAGCAAACAACTTGGTGTTTAATAGACGTCTAATAGACAACTAAACGTAAACAGCTTGGCTAAAACAAGGCTAAACTTGGGCTGTCAGTGAAAACCTAATAGACATCTAAGAATAGCCCAAAACTAGACTAGCCATCAAATAGACATATTAGACAGACTTCATATGTGTAGTCATTCATTTCTGTTTATTTGATGACTAGTCTAGTTTTGACCTATTCTTAGATGTCTATTAGCTTTTCACTGACAGCCCAAAGATAGCCTTGTTTTAGCCAAGACGACTATATTTAGATATCTATTAAACATCTATTAAAAACAATAAATGCTTGCTGGGAACAGACAGGATGCATTTGTTTACCTAATATAAGACATTACATAACTTTCGTGTTTTGTGTTCATACCTGTTTCTCAGCCCTCTCTGCTTCAGCTGAAACAGTATCATGGTTTTTGTGTTCATCCATCATACACATTAAACATACACACTTCTGGTCAGTCCGACAGTAAACCTCCAGCAGTCGGTCATGTTTAGAGAGATCATCTCCTGGATTCGTATAGTGGCATCAGTCACTTTATGGCGCTTACTTGAATGAAAGACTTCATGGCATTCAAATGGGTTTCACAGTAAGAGTTCAGACACAGCATACAGAGAGGAGTAAAATCTTTGCGTGGCAGGGGCAGCTGCCACAATTACCTGCCACAGCTAAATGCGCCCGCCACTGTACCTGCCACGGCTGTATGCGCCCGTCACGGTATCTGCCACGGCTAAATGCGGTCACCACGGTACATACCACGGCTCTATGCGCCCGCCACTGTACCTGCCACGGCTGTATGCGCCCGTCATGGTACATGCCACGGCTTCCTGCAGTTAATTGAATTTTTTACGGGAGTCGGCAGTCGGGACCTATCACGACGTGTTGCCTTTTACCCTCCGGTTGATGCACGTGATCTAGAATGCAACAACACTACAGCCAAGGTGAGTTCACTTAATTTATTTTTTTAGTGCAATGTCGTTCCATGTAACGAGTTCAACTGGTTGTAACTGCTAGTTTAATGGGTAAATAAAAATATAAATACAGTATTTTGCAGTGTTTTATACAGCCGTTAAACTTTTTTCAATGGGAACGTTAAAACAGCTTTATTTACTTGTTTTAACTATTTGTCTATTTTATTTGTACGTATGTGTTTCAAACGTCATTCTGCCTCAACAATGGTAAAATATATATATCGGAAGTTAAGTTACAAAATCCAGGCAACACATTTTGACTGAAGCAAACTCCGACAGGCCGTTTATATTACATAAATATGTACCTTTATTGGTTTCATTTTCAGGCTTAACCATACAAAAAGATATACGTGTAAAAAACAATGGGTAAGAAAGTCCTGACAGTGATATGTCTTGCACAGCAACAGAAGGCATCCTTTGTCATCAAAACCATTTTGGATTGCAATCTGAGGTTTGCCTGGAAAGGAAAAAAATTGTTTATTTTAATAGAAATAACAAGACTAATGATATATGTAAATATATAGGGAAAATAAAAATTGTAATTACTGTAAATGTCTATTTGTTTGCATAGCCATTTCTGACTGGAACCTGTGGAAGCCCTCTGTCTTTTGAGAATTAAGAAGGTTACCTTTAAATAACCAAGCGGAACAAAAAAGTTTAATACATTTAATTTAATAGTCCTATATGCATTTTTCCTATGCATTACAATATATTACATCAATAGTTACCTCAGGAGTTAGAACTTCCAGAACGTAGGACGTATTACTCAATTCTTTCATGTCATCTGTGTGACTTTTTAAATTCTTTTTAATTTAAATCCCCTCAGTCTGTTGACAAAAAAGCATTACATTTAGCTTTATAATATTAGTTATATCTGAAGTTGTTCCCTTGTTATTTTATAAATACTTTTTTTTTTTTACCGTTAAATTTTTTATATATATTTCTAATATTTTTTTAACATGTGTCATATAAACATTTTTTACCTGTTGTTCATTAAATATACTAATACTTAGATCAAGTTTCCTATTCAGTTTAGGGAAAATGTTGGATGTTTATGCAAAAAAATCCTGTTGGACCTTATTTGCCACTTGTCAAGTCACTGTGTAATTCCTGCAATAATAACATTAAAATTATTATATTTAACAAAAACACAATTTTCTCATTTTTAAAGGGATGGATCACCCAAAAATTTAAATCCTGTCTTCCAATTGTTTTTCCTACTATGGATGTCAATAGTTACATGTTTTCAGCTTTCATAGAAATATCATATTTTATGTATAAAGGAAAAAAAACCCAAAGGTTTGGAATCCCTTGGGGCTGAGTAAATGGTCATTTTTGAGTGAATTATCCCTTTTACTTCCAGATAATTCTGAAAAATATGTATGTAAATGTCACTGAAATTACACATGTAAATTTGAAAAGCCATTTTTTAAGTTATTAATGAGATTAAATATATATCATGTTTACCATACTTTCCTGATTACCATACTTTCCTCATTACAATGTACCACCAAACCCTGCTTCAACACTGACAGTGTTTTGCAAACATTAATTGGGGTTTACACAAAGATTGAATGCTGTTACAAACCCTGATGTTAGTCTAGGGGATGGGGGGGTTTGACATTCAGAGTGTAATTAAAATATATTTATACAAACAGTGAATAAGTGCAAAAGACAACCAAAAGTAATACCAAAATTGTGATTTTATTTATATTTCCCAAAAGTGAACAAAACAACGAATAATTCCAAAATAAAGAAAATAAAGTAAGGCAAAATATACTATTTACAATATTACAACACTGAGACAAATATAAAGACGGGGAAAAACAGGAGAGCTGGCAGAAGGGACGTGGGCGGCGCTAAGGAAACGAAAAGAACAAAACCCAAACTAAATCTAACTTTCCAGAAGCATCTAGCTAACTAAGTGAAGACAAAATAATTAGCACGCGAAGAGTCTTCCGAGTCCTGACTGTCTATTCTATCTATCTATCCAAAAGTACAAGGGGTGGCGCTCGCCCCTAACCTAATGTACTATACAGAAGAGTAGTACTAAGTGTTGCAAAATGTATGTCACGTGACCTTCTTACCTGTCTGCTTCGTCCAAGCCTCGTAAACAACGTAAACAGAGAAATGGAGTGATATACGAATAACGGACGGATAACGTGCACACAGAAACGGGCAACAACAAAATACACAGTTAGACTGGTTCTTTTCGTAACGCAACGCAACAAGAAAACAAGATAAGAAAGGGAAAAGAGAGGGCTGGTGAGTGGTCTGACGCGCGCTTTTATGATGGGTGGTCTTTGCTTATTGGATGTGACGTAAGAATGACGTAACCGGGGGAGAAATGAGAAATGACAGCTGAATAGACCAATGAACGGAACCTGGGAATAATGAAAGCAGATATGGGAGAACAGAGCGAGAGAGAGAAAACACAAACAGAGCACAAATAACACAAATATGTAACAAATGTATATGTAATGCAGAGACTAAAGTTTTATGCAAATGTAAACTACATACTTCTCATAAGGACATGGTTGAACAATATCCAATCCACAGTTGAATGGCATGTCGTCTGTGACCACTACCGGATCAATACCAGCGCACTTATAGTGCAACCATTTATTACAGCTGTCGCACTGAATCCATTGCAGTGATTTGACATCTGGATGCATTGTTCTGCAGAAGAAATCAAATGTTATGTTAGTTATTTTATAAATAGTATATTAGTATATTAGAACTGCTTAATCAACAGAGAATAATATTGTGAAATATAGAATATGGTTACTTACTTTGTCCGGATTTTTTGAAATATGCAAACATCAAAGTCCTGGGCCATACATGTGTTTACAGCTTTATGCACTGTTTTCTTAGGTTGTAATTCCTGGAAAAATGGAAAAATCAGTGTTCAGTTTTAAGAAAAATACTACATTAATTTTATTCAATTTTACATACAACCATGTGAGAGAAAGCCAGCATTGAAAGATAACTGTCTGCTTTACCCCAATATGTAGATTTTCAACCAAACGGGAGGCATGGTAAACCCGAAGACTGCACACAGTCCACGCATCCAGGGAGTCTGTATTTCGAAAGGCATCTCTGGGAAAATAAATGGACTTAAAGCAGACTGTATCCAAGACAAAATGTTTTGAATAATGATTTTATAAATTATATAGAAATGATACAATGTATTACCTCAGAATGTTCATGTCTGAGGCTGAAATGCTAATGTAATGTTCGGTGTTATGGTAAATCCTTATTTGTTTTTCTGTCTTGTCAAAAACCTGTACAATACATTAAATTAAAAACCATTTTATAGCAGACACATATGTAAAAGATAATTTATACTTTTTTTAGTGTGTGTGTGTGCGTGTGCGTGTGTGTGTGTGTGCGTGTGTGTGTGTGTGTGTGTGTGTGTATTAGCCCTCCTTTGCATTTTTTTCCGTTTTCAAATATTTCCCAAATGATGTTTAACAAAGCAAGGAATTTTTCACAGTATTTCCTATATGTTTCCTTCTGGAAAAAGTCTTATTGGGTTTTTTTTTTTTTGCTTAAACAATAGGTCAATATTATTAGACCCTAAGGCATTATTTGTTTTGGATTGTTTCCAGAACAAACCACTGTTATACAATGACTTGCCTAATTACCCTAACTTTACCCTAATTAACCTAGTTAAGCCTTTAAATGTAACTTTAAGCTGAATACTAGTATCTTGAAGAATATCTAGTCTAATATTATTTACTGTCATCATGGCAAAGATAAAATAAATCAGAAATGAGTTATTGAAACTTATGTGCACAAATGTGTTTCCGTTAAACAGACAATCTGGAAAAATATAGAGGGGGCTAATAATTCAGGAGTTCAGGAGGGCTAATAATTCTGACTTCAACTGTATATATACTCTGTATAATGTCATTTTGTTTCTTATGTAATGAACAATTTGAGTTAACAAACCCAAAGAATGAAGTGGCATCCTGTCTCTGGTGTTTGTCCTGTCCAAACAATTCTTGGGCAAAGAATTTTTTGCGCATCATTCTGAAACAAATTAAATGTGAAACATGATCCTGAGGCATTAGTGACATTCAAGGGATGTAGACACAGGATTGCTTTAATGTATTTTGATTTAGAAATTGTATAGTGCCTCTAAAATTTTCAGATGTGAATCTGAAATTTTT
>NC_079437.1:59453315-59610815 GCF_903798145.1 Danio aesculapii | reverse complement strand
GTGACGGCGTGTGTAGCCGTGGCGACCAGTCCCTCTACATAACTACGTATAGCCGTGGCAGGCACCGTGGCGGAGGTATTTAGCTGTGGCAGGTACTGTGGCAGGCGCAGTCAGCCGTGGCGGGCGCATTTAACTGTGGCAGGTATTTGTGGCAGCTGCCCCTGCCACGCAAAGATTTTACTCTTACTGCTGATGAAATGTAATGGCAAAAATAGGAGGTCACGGGACAAATCAATAATACCCAATATACAGGATGTCCCGGCTAATGTGGCCAGTTAGTCTAGAACCTCATGGTAGCGACAGAGTCTTGGCAACCATCAGACTTTGATTCCAGCCGGTGAGTGAATGAATGAGGTGAGTCTTTATAGTGCATGGGTGATTGCAGGTGCAGGTGATCAGTAATTAGGTGATACAGTAGTTTACGGGTGACGTGTGTGTGTGTGTGTGTGTGTGTGTGTGTGTGTGTGTGCGTGTGTGTGTGTGTGTGTGTGGTGGATGGTGAGGGAGAGCGGTGACGGGATTGAGCAGAGGGTGTGACAATAGTTATCTAAAATTACACTTTATTATATATATATATATATACATTTTATTACATAAAGTAATTAAAAAGATAAATTCTGGACCATTTGGGGGGTGGGCCGTTCGAACCACATGAACCCCCCCTGGCTAAGGGCATGTTTTACCATAGTACGTACATATACATATATATATATACATATATATATATATATATACATATACATATATACACATACATACATACATATACACATACATACATACATACATATACACATATATATATATGTGTATGTGTGTATGTATGTGTGTATATATATATATATATATATATATATATATATATATATATATATATATATATATATATATATATATATACACACATACATACACACATACACATATATATATATATATATATATATATATATATATATATATATTTATATATATATATATATATATATATATATATATATATATATATACATATATATATATATATATATATATATATATATATATATATATACATATATATATATATATATATATATATATATATATATATATAGAGAGAGAGAGAGAGAGAGAGAGAGAGAGAGAGAGAGAGAGAGAGAGAGATTTCTTTTTTTATTATTAATTAATAGAGAGATAAATTATTAATATATATATTATAATATATTTTTATCAATTATTATTTATAATAATAATAATAATAATAATAATAATAATAATAATAATATATATTTATATATATATACAGTTGTCAAAGTCACTAACTACACACATGCAATGCAAAAATACTTTAGTAATATGTACGTACTATAGTAAATCATGTTGATATGGAGCAGAATTCATCAGCAGTATTTGATCAGTCGTCAGCCAGTCTCCAGTACTGACATGCGTATGAATGGAAATCCTCACTGAGCTTTACAGCCCATTCATTTCATTCTGTTTATGATGACACAAACATTTAGGGGGATAAATAAACGCCTAATGCACACGTAAGGAACTAAAGAGCTAATGGTGCTCTATAATGAAAGCACAGAGCGAACTGCTCATCCGAAACACAGCGACCCGAGGGAAAGATTAAACACAGCGCCCCGTCAGCAAACACCCACTCTCTGATACACACACGCATGACTGCACAACACCGCCCATGCACGCTCTGGAGAACACAGCTGATCCCAGTCAAACATGATACAGCAGGCCTGTCCAACCCCATTTCAATCCACCACATAACATCCATCAAATCCATAATGCATTTTAATCCTTGGGATCTTGGGACCTGGAAGATGCATAAAGTTATTAGTTCACCCCAAAACTAAAATTTTTGTTATGTTTATTATTGAATATAGGCTGAGTGAATAGTGTATTGAATAAGCTAAATTGACTGTAGTGTATGAGTGTGTGTGAATGAGTGTGTATGGGTGATTTCCAATATTGGGTTGTGGCTGGAAAGGCATCTGCTGCATAAAACATGCTGGAATAGTTGGCAGTTCATTCCACGATTGCTGATCGAAGACGGTTTCCCTTTGCACATTCACTTTGATATTGATGAATTGCTCAAGTTTACTTTTATATTGTGTATTGTTTTATTTATATTTATTTGTATTTAAATGTTTGAAGTACTTTTAGTTAATTAAAAAGTTATTAAAGTTCCTAAGTTGACGAAACTGAAGTTTTTTTGTGTTTTTTTTACCTGTTTCTCTAGTAAAATTACAATATCGTGATAATACCGTATACCGTGATAAAAGCTCAATCAATTAATCGCAGCATGAAAATGTGATACCGGCACATGCCTACAAAGACCATTGAGAATAGGAATAAGTGAACACAAATCAGTCACTTTGAAGAAATGATATTACCTAATAGGTAGGCATTTCAATTCAGACATCATCAGGAAGACTTTTCCTGAGTTCAGGAGCCATATATGAGAAGGCCCGACCTCCTTTAGTGGACTTTGCGTTGAACATTTCAGAAAATTTAATCACAAAATAGAACAGCAGAAATGTATAGGCATCGAAGAAGTTAAAACACCTTGTCAAGGTGGTGATATAGACAAAAAAAAAAAAAACTTTTGAAAAGAAAAGCATCCTGGGTTAATTATTTAAAGACCGTGTCGCCTTTAGGATTAAATGGAGATTTTGATCTGTCTTGTTTCTTGTAATTAATCTTTTCTTGTCATAGAATTATTATTATTATTTTTGTTATATTTAAATAGGATAATGTCACAATAGAATGATAAAATATGGAAGAATTCCTGGAAAAAATGAGAGGGTTGACAGCTATGTTGTGATTTAACCACAAAACAAACAATTGACTATCTTACTAATGCAATCTGGAATTTAGATTTAAATATAGTAATCCAGGACGGCACGATGGCTCAGTGGTTAGCACTGTCACCTCACAGCAAGAAGGTCACTGGTTCGAGTCTCGGCTGGGCCAGTTGGCATTTCTGTGTGGAGTTTGCATGTCCTCCCCATGTTGGCGTGGATGTCCTCCGGTTGCTCCGGTTTCCCCCACAGTCCAAACACATGCCGTATAAGTGAATTGGGTAAACAAAAGTGTATGAGTGTGTGTGTGAATGCAGGAGTATATGGGTGTTTCCTAGTACTGGGTTGCAGCTGGAAGGGCATCCGCTGCGTAAAACATATGCTGGAATAGTTGGCGGTTCATCCCGCTGTGTTGACCTGACGAATAAAGGGATTAAGCTGAAGGAAAATGCATGAATGAATATATTAATACAGTCTTTACACAATGTCTACACCTAATTAAGTAAATAATATAGAATCCTACCCAGCGTAGACAGCTTCTACAGCTGCTGCGTTACAGTTGCTGAGAATGGATGTGAAGCAATGCAACTACATCCCATAATTTTATATAGTTTTAATGCTGTGTGTTTGACTCTGATATACACGGTCTTTTGTTCTCTTAACTGCATGTGTGAATCAGTGGGCGGGAATATAGAGGAAATGAAGTAGGTGTCGACCATATGCAGAGGCGGTCATGACATCATACTTAGACAAAATCCAAAGTGAGTCATACAGGTAGTCTGGTTTCAATACAAGCAGATTTTTGGACAAATGAAGCAGTTTGAGTAATGATACTTACAGCACTTATTTTGTATAGTACTACGTACATAAATGTCAAGAGATCAAAGGAAATTTGAATTCTCAACACATGACCCCTTTAAAGCGACCCAGGCTTATTGTGGATACGTACCCCTGTATACATTTCTGGAAAGCGCCAAATACTTCCCAGGTTTTTTTTTTGCAGTTTATCGTTTTGAGGATCCAACAGAGGCCGCTGCGTATGCCTTTTCAGATCTCAAATTTCTGTGGCGAGTGCCACCCGTGCCTGCTGTTCTTGCGTAAATCCACCAGAGGCCGCTGTCAACTGACTGACGAAAGTTATATTATATTATAATAACAAAATTATAATAAGAAGAGACTTTCTTTAATTGCTTTAAAAAAAACAAACATTTGTAGGTCAATATTATTAGCACACTTAAAAAAAAAAAATTCACGATTGTGTACAGAACAAACCTTCATTATACAAGGAGTACGTTTACATGGACACCAATAATCCAATTTTAAAACGATTAATACAATACTCGAATTAAGAGTCGACCATATAAACAACGATTTTTGATTCATTTAATTTGATTAAGGTCAGAATCGAACTAAAGAGAAATCGAATTAGGAAATGTGGAGTATGCCGATTTAAGTCGCATTATTGAAGTGCAGTTCAGACATGTAAACACCTAATCAAACTTTTACCACCATGTAGGACTTTTCGCCGCGTTTTGCGAAAGGATAGTCTATACCTACACGGCTGTCTGACACTATGATCTGCACCTACAAAGTCAGTGAAGACCACAGACACCTTCATCGCGAAATGCGGAGTTTTTTTTCCTTCCATTCAGCATGCGGGGTATGAACTTCCATTAAAACTACACTCTTCCAGCAGCTCATAGCTGCATCTGTGACGACCCCAGGATTCAAGGATGTGGCAGATCCTTATTGGGTGCCATGGTTGCTCACCAATTGGTTCAAAGCATATAAATAAGAGTGTGTGCTAGCTTCTGGAGGACGGTGTGGCTACTTGGCCGTCCTCGTGTTAAGATCATCTCTTTATTTCTGCAACCTTATGGTTTTCTTTGGCATTATTTATATGTGTAGTTAAAGTTAGTTATTTTCTTTATTATTCCCTAGACATTTGTTTGTTCCTTGATTTGTTGTTCAATTTAGTTTTCTGTATAATAAATAAGTTGCATATATATATATATTCTTTTGTTGTCTGAGCTCTTTTATGTTATATATATATAAATATATGGACGGAGTATCCGTGACGTCACCCATAGGTTTCTGAACACTGCAAAAGAAGCTACAAGTAGGCGCGGCCAACCGTCGCCATTTTGTTCGCGCGTCATCGCACCCACGGCGGGATACCCAACAAGGGCAAAGAGGCGGAGAGTGAGCGGAGCTACAGACGCCTGCTGGCACTTTGCTTAGACCTAGCAGATAGACTTTACTTTGGGAGAAACGCTTGATACTTTATTACCTGCCACTCGTTTGTGTTCTGACCACATGTGCTTGGCTGTACACAATATCAATAAAGTGTTTTGAGCCACTAAGCATTGTTCTTATGACGTTTTTCTACAGGAGGAAAACGCAAATTACTTTCAAACACTTCCATGACACTGTATGACAACGCTTCAGATGACTGTTCTAGAGCCTACAGCTAATCAATCTGTCACATTCTGGAGTGCTTTACGGGTCTAAAGAAAAATATTAATGATAAATGATCTTAAATAAAACAAATACATTTATAGAGATGGTATACAAGTATATAACTTTACTCACATGGGGAACACATAAGGCCACATGAATGGTTTGTGAGCACAATTAAGTGCACACAGAATCCCATATCATCTGATAATTGTAAGAAATAAGTCCAAAAGGCAGCTGACTGTGTAAAGCCACATAAAACAAAACAAAATACGATGAATATGCCGAGATCAGTGGCTAATCTGCCGGATTCAGCTGAGGTCAAGTGACGGCGACCAACCAGACCTAGCTGTCACTCAAGTGGCCACGCCCTTAATTATGCAAACTTAATATAACCTAATATAAAGGAAATGGATGAGTTATAAAAAAAAATCACCCCCTCACAGTTGTCATGGAGGGTAATAATAGCTATATGAACCAAAATCGTTCTTTGTACCAGGCTGTAAACACCTTTTTTTCTTCTGTAAAGTTGGCCATTCTAACAGTGGGCTCAATTGCAATTTGCTCTATTATGGAGCCAGGGCTAGTGGAATTTTGATGAATTGCAGTTTCAGTTACCTCCGTATTGGCTTCCCGAGGGAGAGCGGGAGGTTGCCGCTTGGTCGTAACACATCCAATATCTCGTTTGTCAGGGGGGCATGCATGAAATGTTCCTGAATGAAAGTGAAAGTGCCAAACTGCAGTTAAAGTCGACAAGGTAAAAATGAAACACCCAAAATTACATAAAACTCCTGAGGAAACATGGATAGCGCGATGACGCAATGACGTAATCGAATTATGTTTTATAACATGTAAAACGGGATCATGAAAGGAACACTCAAAAAGCAACTGATGTAAACCTCTTAATCTTATTATTGTCTTAATTAGATTGAGGCAAATGATTTGATTACTGATGTCCATGTAAACTTGGTCAATGACTTGCCTAATTACCCCAACTTGCCTAATTTACTTTAGTTAAGCCTTTAATTGTCACTTTACCCTGAATACTAGTGTTTTGAAAAATATCTCGTAAAATATTCTGTACTGTCATCAAGACAAAAATAAAAGCTATTAAAAATTTGTTATCGAAACTATTATGTTTAGAAATGTGTTGAAAAAAAAATCTTCATTCTGTTAAACAGAAAATGGGGGAATAAAATATACAGGGGGGCTAATAATTCTGACTGCGAGTATAATTCTTTGGACAGCACAACCATCTGGTGGTTTCTTGTTGTCCGGTGTTAAACTGATGTTGTTTTGACACTATTTTCTCATCCCCTTCTACATTTTTTACGAGTTGTTTATTTTGCTAACGGTTCTCTCCATTGTTTTCTGGGTATTGCAGATGTCGGCGTGCTCAAACGGCAACCGCCTTTAAAGATGCATCATTTATTTATTTCATATTTCGAAACTCGCAGCCTTTGGTATGACTCTGCCGTTTCCCAGCATCCTTGTCTGCTGCTGTGCGACGCGAGACGCATGATCTTTTATTAATCTCCTGCTTCTGCTCCTCCAATCATCTCAAAGCCTCCAGTCAAAACAGAATAAACAAAGCAGTGGATTTCTGTCTGCCGTCACCTCTCCGGGGGAAATCTGAGGGATTGCCTGACTGTCAGAGCGGGACTCCTCCTCTTGGTCTTCTTGAGAAAACTTTGCAGAGAGTTATGCCAGGTTAAGTAAGGAGTACGCAAGAAGATGCCAAAGTCGCTCGGCCTGGACTTTGACAGCTTTGATGAATATCTGTTTGACACTACAGGGTTGGCTAAGAAAGAGCAATCGGAGGCTGCTTTCCTTTACACGCTAACTTCCCTCCGTCTCATTCACTTGGATGTATGTCATTGATTATGTTACACAAGTGTTCACTACTGATGGAACATCTTATTCATTCATTTTCCTTCAGCTTAGTCCTTTAATTTTCAGAGGTCGCCACAGCAAAATAAACGACCAACTATTCCAGCATATGTTTTGGGAAACTGGGAAACACCCACACATACACTTATACACTACCGCCAATGTAGTTCATCCAATTCATATACATATACTGCATGTCTTCGGATCGTAAGGGAAACCGGAGCACCCGGAGGAAACCCACACCAACACGGGGAGAACTTGCAAACTCCACACAGAAATGCCAACTGGCCCAGCTGAGACTCGCACTAGTGACCTTCTTGCTGGGAGGCTGATGTTGCCCTGGTGGAACATCTGAATGGGTTTAAATGGAGTGCACTAAACCCTTGAGCGGGGCAGAACTTCGGCAGGGATTCCCCCGAGGAAACAAGTGAAGGGAAATTCCCAAGTGCATGTCAGGCTGATTTAAATTGATATATTTAAAGGCTGATTTATACTTCTGCATCAAGCACATGCGTAAGCTCTGGCGCATCCTTACCTGCGGTCGCATAGCCCTCGCCACAGCTGACGCACACCTCTCAAAAAAAAATGTTGCAACGACACAGCGCAAGCTCTGTGATTGGTCAGCTTGGTAGCTCTGACCAGTGTGGGCGGTACCGAGAGCCACGTGAACCCGTTTATAAGTGTTTATACGTTTCGAGTCCTGTGAAGTTTTATTTTGTGTTTACCTTATGATTAATGTTGTTGTACGTCCGCCAGTTCCCGCCTCTGAATGAGCGAGGTTTAGTTACTTGTACAGTATGTAAGCATTTAGAAAAACACCCGTGAAGAAACTCGACACAGAGGAACAAAAAAACCTACTGACTTCTAGCATTTCAGAAGAGTTATTGCAGAGCTACACAAACAGCAAGCAGAAGTATGCACTACTACACGCAAGGCAGGTGCCGTGGGCCACGCCGATCACTCAACTCAGTATAAACCAGCCTTAAAAGTGGACTGGAATGCCGCCTGTGTGTGGAATCATGCGAGTTATAATCTTCATCATCCTATGGGACTTGTGAAGACATCATATTGTGGCACAAAAGCAGTGGGGTTTTTAAAATATATATATATTTTAGGTCAATTTTATTAGTCCCCTATACAGAACAAACGGCTGTTTTTCCAATGACTTGCCTAACCTAACCTTGCCTAGTTTATTATGTTTATATAATAAACAATTCCACGAGGAGGCAAAAAATATATAACACTGATGTAGTGGTTTTTGTAAAGTTATTGAAAAAATAATCATACATATTGTGCTTCTAATAATACTACTTCAATCAAATTCATGTTGCATTCTTTAAAATCAATGGGTAAAACACATTATGATGGCACTAAATGATGGCGCTTTATATTGAAATGTGTAATTCCTTTTATTGGGGATGCATCAAAGGTGACTTTTGCAATCGTGTGAAAGTCAGGTCTCACAGCACGCATATCGAAACAAGCAGCAAGCATCAATGGATGGAGAAAACCTGTGAAATTTGAAAAAATACAGCTGCTGTAGTGGCGAAATTTGTTTAAAACTCAAATCTGTGGTTTATTAATGAGAATCAGCTTCACTGCTTTTAGAAATATGGGCTGAGGTATTCAGATGTACTGGCACCGATGATATAAAGCTTTAAACGAGATGTTGCTTCAAGATGTTTTTACAGACGCCCTGTTGCGACGCTCCTCCTGTGAATCAGCAGTATCTTAACAGATTCGCTACACTTCATAAAACCATTATAAGCCAGGAACCAGTGCTCAACTTGAGCCGGATCTTGCCGGATCCTGTTCCAGAATGATGTCAGAGATTCCAACACAATCTCACGGCAATTCGTAACTTTTTGATTTAGTGGCTAATTCGTATGAATTCATACGATCTAATTCGTACATTTTCGTACGATTTACTCATCCCCCAATGACGGTTGGGTTTAGGGGTGGGGTTAGGTGCCACGCCTCCTTTTTAAAATCGTACAATTTCGTACGACTGAACTTGTACGAATTCGTACAAATTAGCCACTAAACTGTCAAAACGTAAAATACTTACGTTTTCCCGTGAGATGAGGCTGGATATTCATGTTTTGCGTTCCAGTATTTATTTTAATGGCTCCGGCATTAACGTGAGCGTAGTGAATACCTAAGTATGTGTGTGAGAGAGAGGGAGAGAGACAGAGAGAGAGAGAGAGTAAGTGAGAGAGAGTGAAGGCTGTGGAAGGCTGTGAAGCGAAGGCTGTGTGGATTGGCTGTGTGCACGCACACACATGACGGTAGTCACTAGTCACCATGCGCAAGTTAAAGCAAAAGCCACGTTTAACAATTGGTCCTCAACAACATTTTCAGCCAATCAGCTTATGTTTACCATCACTCTCATTGGTTGGTGATTGTTTCGCAAGCAGCGAGCAGCGAAAATAAATAATGCCATAGCAGCCCACCTAAATAATATTTGTATTTTCAAAATGGCTGAGAGGCAGGGCAGTCACGCATATTTTCATCTTTGAAAACCACGAGTAAATCTGATAATGAGCCTGATCAAATAAAATCTTGAGAAGATGAAACTGCGCGAATGGATCAGGATAGCAGGAGAAAGCAGCAAAGCGAATCAAGTCAGCCTGAAAACATGACGGAGAGCTAACTGTGGGCTCTTCTTGAAGATTAGACTGTGTCGTTTAATTATTTGTTTTCACTTGGCACATAATAGTGAACTGCAAAGTGATTGTTCATACGATTCATGTTTGTAGCTACATGTTTTTATCGTCCACGACTGACCTCCGTTATGTGGCACAAAATAATTAAATGCCGTTCAGAAATGTGATGCTCTTTTTTTTTGCGTTATCACTGTTTAATGACATCATTTTACTTCCCGGTTTTGTTCTTCCAGGAATTATTAATTTACATAGTAAGCCCTGCCAAGAACCAAACCAACCAGCTATAAGTAGTACTACAACATCGGAAAAAAATAATAAAAAAATAAAAAATTAAGAATAGAAAAAGACTTTGTGCCTGTCACCAATCACATGAAGGATTGTAAATGACATGAAAATATTAAAAACAACCGAGAAATGATTGCGTTTGCTCTTAAAAACACTATTGTTCAGAGTTGGAGAAAGTTACTTTTGAAAGTAATCCAATTACAATATTGAGTTACTCCCCAAAAAGTAACTAATTGCATTACTTTTTATGCAAAAGTAATGCGTTACATTACTTTTGGGTTACTTTTCCTTACCTGGCTGAGGGTGCTTCATTACATTTGGGTTACTTTTGCATTACTTCTCTTTACCTGCCTGAGGCTTGATCTCTTTCAGAAATGAATTCATTAATTTTCTACCTCAAGGCCAAAGTTTGAAGCAAAGTATTTGAAAAGAAGTCACTTTTCAGGCTTTAGACGCAATAATTAAAAGATTTATAATCCTACAAAGCATTGTGAATAACACAGACATATTAAAATCAATATATAAATAATCATGCTATTTATGGGTAATGCAGTTGTCTACTAAACACGTAATGCAATCCTCTATTAAATATTATAGTTTAATTAAAAAACAAGTTCAATACATGTGAACTGATTGGTTCAGCAAAAGCATCTGCAATCCAATAGTAACATCCGGAGCTTAGCAGGTCTGTCTTTAAAGGTTTATCAGTCATTCTTAAAAATCACTTTCTGTATAGAAAAAATCAATGGAGTTTTGACTTCTGGACATTAGAATGGGCTCCTTTCCATAGAGTCAGTCAGAGTTCTTAGACACACAGTACTGCACATACTCATGGGCTTATTCAGACTGAATACATTTGAGTTTGGCAAGAACCTTTTGAGAATTTTCTCTCATTTTTTTAGGAGGGTAGCATAGGACTTGGTCTTGCATGAGCAGAATATACAGTAGCTGTCTGGAACAATCTGGTAGAAGAGTGAATATCTAATTTCTTTGAAAAAAAAAATGGTTAAACTCATGTAAAAATTATTATCCAGCATATGTTTACACAGAAGATGCCCTTCCAGCTGCAACCCAGTACTGGGAAACATCCATACACACATATACACTATGGCCAATTTAATTCACCTATAGCGCATGTCTTTATACTGTAGGGGAAACCGGAGCACCCGGAGGAAACCCAGACAGAAATGCCAACTGACTCGAACCAGCAACCTTCTTGCTGTGAGGTGACAATGCTAACCACTGAGCCACTGTGTCGCCACTACTACTACTACGATTAATACTACTACTACCACCGAGTATTAGTAATACTAATAATCTTCTATTTATGAGATTATCAGCATAAAAAAGTACATTTGTAGGGCAACACACATTCCCCAGCAGAGGAACTGAAGCAGTTCAATAGCTGTCAGCGCAGAGACAGCCGTGACATTTCAATACATACCAATGATATGCAGAATTCAGCCAGAAGCAAATGTCACTAATGTCTGCTGTAGCAGCTAGCACCTTTCCACAATGCCTCACACAAATTCATATGATTGTTATCCAACACACTGAAAAGCAACACAACACACTGGTTACATAAATGTTCCATGTTCGAGTGATTCACCGTTTACAGTCTTCAACCAAAAACTGGACCTTCACCAAAACCTGAAAGTCCAGCAAGATACTTTTAGACAGACTTTGGTAGAATAGGAAAGCACACTGGTCATTGGAAACAAGAAAGTAACACTACGTTTGACGTCAACAACTTGATAACACTAATGATATTCACGGGGACCTATTATCGATTAATGAAGGATGCGGTTTCGTCCAGTTCTTTGCACAATTCCAAATAAATAAGTAATTATTGTGAAAAGCGCTATACAAATAAACATGGATTGAATTGAATAAATATCTATCTATCTCCATGTGGACAACTTTTTTGGCATGGTCAGTTTGCTCAGTAGCTCACCTTGTCCGGTGCTATACTTGTGATGAAAATCGCTTGGGTTTGAGTCGCGATTTTACAAAGGAGATAAAAGCAATGTAAAATCACGTTAAAACTACGTGTTCCCAGTGCACTTTTCTCTTAAATTTGCTTTTGAAAGCACTATTGGTTGGGTTTAGGGAAGGGTTTAGCTCAGTGGTTTGCTAGCTGACATATATGACAAGCACTGCCTTATTCTGGACGTGTAAAGGAAGGATGTGTATCTGAAATGCCCTCTACTGGGTTTGTCATCTGAAACCTACAGCAAAATGCACCCTTAGTAATGCATTTCAGATTTGCAAAGATGTAAACAGTGCCCTCTAGTGGATTAGTCATCTGAAACGAACAATAAAACGCAACCTGATTAACATATTTCTGATTCGCTTAAATGTAAACAGCGCCCTCTAGTGGATTTGTCATCTGAAATGTACAACAAAACGCAACCCGAGTAACATATTTCCGATTCGCTTAAATGTAAACAGCGCCCTCTAGTGGATTTGTCATCTGAAACGTACAACAAAACGCACCCTGAGTAACATATTTCTGATTCGCTTAAATGTAAACAGCGCCCTCTAATGGATTTGTCATCTGAAACGTACAACAAAACGCAACCTGAGTAACATATTTTCGATTCGCTTAAATGAAAACAGTGCCCTCTAGAGGATTTGTCATCGGAAACGTACAACAAAATGCACCCTGAGTAATGCATTTCAGATTTGCAAAGATGTAAACAGTGCCCTCTAGTGGATTTGTCATCGGAAACGTACAACAAAACGCAACCTGAGTAACATATTTCCGATTCGCTTAAATGTAAACAGCGCCCTTTACTGGATTTGTCATCTGAAACGTACAACAAAACGCAACCTGAGTAACATATTTCCGATTCGCTTAAATGTAAACAGCGCCCTCTAGTGGATTTGTCATCTGAAACATACAACAAAACGCACCCTGAGTAAAGTATTTCAGATTTGCAAAAATGTAAACAGCGCCCTCAGTGGATTTGTCATCTGAAACGTACAACAAAACGCAACCTGAGTAACATATTTCCGATTCGCTTAAATGTAAACAGCGCCCTCTAGTGGATTTGTCATCTGAAACTTACAACAAAACGCACCCTGATTAAGGTATTTTAGATTTGCAAATATGTAGACAGCACCCTCTAGTGGATTTGTCATCTGAAACGTGCAACAGAACGCACTGAGAGCAATGTATTTTATTAAATATAGCCTGAGGCATGTATTTTCTATGAGCCAAGGCTGAATAGTTCTTATTTTGAAGGCTTTACCATCTAAAGGCCAACGTAAACTGGACCAAGCATGTGACAAGTATCATTTGATTTGATTTATAACTCAGATTGCATTAACTATTGACCATATAGCAGAATTTCAGAATCTCACAATTAGAAGTCTATCAGAGTTTGGGTATTTCTTTACTATACTTTAGTTTAAATGTTACCTTTATGTTAAATGTTGGTAGGGTGGAACTAATTGGTTTGCCAAGAGTTAGATAGAATTATATATATTTATATATTATAATGGAGAGTGTATTCACAACAAACAAAGGTATATTTTGGTGACTGCCTGTGGAATCATGGGGTCTTCATCATTCTACGGATAATTAGGCAATCATTGTATGACTATAGTTTGTTCTGTAGACAATCGAAAACAAATATTGCTTAAAGGGCCATGAAACCCCCCTTTTTCAGTTCAAGTCTACCTCAGAAATGATGGGCATGGAGCAGCACTGTGAGCAAAGAGAGTGGGCATGGCCGACAGTGCAGGGGAAAAAGAGTGGAGGGAACAGTTGGCTCACAAAATGAGACACAAACCGTGAGGAGACTGATTTTATAGTTTACAAAGTTAAAATGTAAAGAAATAAACTGTAAGTAATGTAATGCCCTGCTACATTTGTCATTTGTAATATTATATACACATAAACACCGTTTGTTATATCAGAAAATTGTGTTTTTATAAACACTATAAATGAGGAGGACTTCTTTCCTCCTCAATCCCCTGGTCTGAATGCAGACACAGCGGATAGCAATGCAGGCTCTTGTTTTGTCTAATCCAACCATTAACCCTGCCGGTAATCTCCCTACTGAAAAAAACAGCTTAAACCATCCTAGGTTGGTTGGCTGGTTTTAGCTGGACAACCAGGCTGGTTTTAGAGGGGTTTTGGCCACTTCCAGGCTGGTTTCCAGCCATTTCCAGCATAGTCTTAGCTGGTCAGGCTGGGAGATGACCAGCTAAAACCATCTTGACCAGACTAGCCAGGCTGGGAGCCCAGACAAAACCAGCTATGTCCAGCTTAAACCAGGCTGGCCAAGCTGGTTTTAGCTGGTCATTTTCCAGCCTAAGCAGCAAAGACCAGGCTGGAAACAGCCTGAAAGTAGGCAAAACCCTTGTAAAACCAGGCTGGTCAACCAGCTAAATCCAGTTAACCAGCTTAAGCTGGTTTAAGATGTTTTTTTCAGCATGGCTGGAGGATATTAAACATTAAACACTCATACAGCTCTCCCGACAAACATGCTTGCTGCAAACCAACAGCTTTGCTATACTGGCCCAGACAGCATCGCGGGGAAAAACATGCAACAAACCCCGTGGATCATGGAAACAAACACATACGACCGCGGTCTCACCCAGTCATTGGGCCTCCCAGCTTGACAGGTCTGCTTTGCCTTCGGGAATCATGTGTGCTCATGAATAATTAAGAAGCAGGCTCTTCTCATAGGATAAGAAAAATCCGCTATGAATAATAACGAGAAACCGACGTGTCATCACTCCACTTGCAGTTTTGCGCTACGTCACCGATTTTGATCCTGCCCTAAAAATTATTTTAAACCCGGAAGAAATTAGCTCAAAAAAGCTCAAAATTATCCAGTTTTCCTCACAATTAAAGCTAACAGGTGCTAACATTGTCTTAACTGATGCTCAACACACACACACATCTGTTAACATCTCAAAAAAACTACTTCAGGATTTCTTGAACCTTTAAGGAGGCTAATAACACTGACCTTAAAAAATAAAAGAATAAAAACAGCTTTTATTTGAGCCGAAATAAAACAAAAAGGACTTTCACGAAGAAGGAAAAACATTATAGGAAATACTGTGGAAAAACTCCTTGCTCTGTTAAACATCATTTGGGAAATATTCCTCTCAAACACACAGTTGGGAAATAGATTAGATTTGCTGGGTTTACAGAGCACATATATATAGATCAGGCTTCCAGGTAAATCAAATCCTTCCTGCATGTGCACATCATCAGTAAATTGTTCAAAACACAAATACAAACAATAAATGTAATTGTTCTAAATACCAAGGCAGACATGCAGCACGCAGACAGCACTGATCCAAAAGGGAATTAAGTGACCTCTAAATAGATCAACTGGCTTTATCGGGAAAAAAAAGCTTTTCAGAGAAATATAATTTTAGATGACTAATGGTGAAGTAGAATTAGAATCTATTAGATATATTAATGTACATATCAAAAAATGGTTTTAGTACTCATCTTGTTTCTAGTCCAAATGTCTAAAGGAAAATCTTAAAATCAAGAAGCATTTTCTAGACAAGCAGAAATAAGTCTTGTTTTCAGAAATAAGTCAAAACGAAGTGATTTTTTTCTTTAAAACAAGCAAAATAATCTGCCAATGGGGTAAGCAAAGTAATCTTGTTTTGCTTACTGCATTGGCAGATTATTTAACTTGTTTTAAGGAAAAACTCACTTAGGTTTGACTCAACATTTCTGAAAACGAAGAAGTTCTTGTCTAGAAAATGCGTCTTGATTTAAGAGTTTCTACATATTTAGACTAAAAACAAGACCAAAATTCTAAGTAAGAAAAGCATTTTTTGTCAGGGCAGGTCTATATACAGTGGGTAAAATAACACGTCAGCATTTTTCTCAGAAAACATCATTCTAAAGGTGCTGTTGACTTGAAATTTTTACTAGATGTCGGTAAGCTCTAAAGTAATCTATACATACTAAGACAACAATTCTGATTAGTTTAGAAATGAAGTTGTGTGTATTAAAGTGAAATGACACAGAAAAAAAGTATTGAACACATGAAGGAAGGAAGGCGTAAAAATGCATACAGTAGAAAGCCCAGACAGCAGCTGAAATCTCTGAACGCTTTTTTTTACTTTTTTTTTTAACTTCTTGTCTTGTTTCTAGTCAAAATATCTACGAAGTCTTCAATCAAGAGGCATTTCCTAGACAAGCAATAAAAATTCTTGTTCTTGTCTAGAAAATGCTTCTTGATTCAGGAATTTCTACATATTTGGACAAGAAACAAGACCAAAATCTGCCATGTGTGAAAAGGGTCTATAAACGGTGGGTAAAATAATTAGCACTGAACACATCAGCATTTTTCTCAGGAAACATAATTCTAAAGGTGCTATTGACTTGAAATTTTTACTAGATGTCAGTAAGCTCTAAAGTAATCCACACATACTAAGACAACAAATCTGATTAGTTTAAAAATGAAGTTATGTGTATTAAAATGAAATGACACAGGGAAAAAGTATTGAACACATGAAGGAAGGAAGGCGTAAAAAGGCATGGAAAGGCCAGACAGCTGCTGAAATCTCTGAACGCTTTTTTTACTTTATTTTTTGTCTTGATTCTAGTCAAAATATCTACAAAGTCTTCAATCAAGAAGCATTTTCTAGACAAGCAATAAAAATTCTTGTTCTTACTTGTCTAGAAAATGCTTCTTGATTCAGGAATTTCTACATATTTGGACTAGAAACAAGACCAAAATCTGCCATGTGTGAAAAGGGTCTATATACAGTGGGTAAAATAACACGTCAGCATTTTTCTCAGAAAACATCATTCTAAAGGTGCTGTTGACTTGAACTTTTTACTAGATGTCAGTAAGCACTAAAGTAATATAGACATACTAAGACAACAAATCTGATTAGTTTAGAAATGAAGTTATGTGTATTAAAATGAAATGACACAGGAAAAAAGATTTGAACACATGAAGGAAGGAAGGCTTAAAAAGGCATGGAAAGCCCAGACAGCAGCTGAAATCTCTGAACGCTTTTTTTTAGCTTAAATTTGTCTTGTTTCTAGTCAAAATATCTACAAAGTCTTCAATCAAGAAGCATTTTCTAGACAAGCAATAAAAATTCTTGTTCTTACTTGTCTAGAAAATGCTTCTTGATTTAGGAATTTCTACATATTTGGACTAGAAACAAGACCAAAATCTACCATGTGTGAAAAGGGTCTATATACAGTGGGTAAAAGAAGTACTGAACACGTCAGCATTTTTCTCAGAAAACATCATTCTAAACATGCTGTTGACTTGAAATTTTTACTAGATGTCAGTAAGCACTAAGGTAATATAGACATACTAAGACAACAGACAGCAGCTGAAATCTCTGAACGCTTTTTTTAGCTTAATTTTTTGTCTTGTTTCTAGTCAAAATATCTACAAAGTCTTCAATCAAGAAGCATTTTCTAGACAAGCAATAAAACTTCTTGTTCTTGTCTAGAAAATGCTTCTTGATTTAGGAATTTCTACATATTTGGACAAGAAACAAGACCAAAATTTGCCATATGTGAAAAGGGTCTATATACAGTGGGTAAAATAAGTACTGAACACGTCAACATTTTTCTCAAAAAACATAATTCTAAAGGTGCTGTTGACTTGAAATTTTTACTAGATGTCAGTAAGCACTAAAGTAATATAGACATACAAAGACAACAAATCTGATTAGTTTAAAAATGAAGTTATGTGTATTAAAATGAAATGACACAGGAAAAAAGTATTGAACACATGAAGGAAGGAAGGCATAAAAAGGCATGGAAAGCCCAGACAGCTGCTGAAATCTCTGAACGCTTTTTTTTAAGCTTAATTTTGTCTTGTTTCTAGTCAAAATATCTACAAAGTCTTCAATCAAGAAGCATTTTCTAGACAAGCCCTTTGCCCTATTATTCTGCTTGTTTTAAAAAAAAACTCACTTAATTTTGGCTCATTATTTCTGAAAAGCAAGCCAAACACTCTAAGCAAGAAAAGCTTATTTTTGTAGCGTAGCACTCCTTTCGTGAGGTCAGCAGTTGAAATGAAGCTGATGAGAACTTGATGAATAACAATGCGATCGCTTCTGGAATAAGAAAAACACACATCTGAGCCTCCAGATCTTCAAAAAGCGCTCGGCAGCTGACTCTCAAAGCTACTTGAGTTACTTAAATATTGATTTTTTTTTCTCTTTTTGTGAACTTTGTTTAAACAGAGAACATGTTGCCTGAATGCCTAAGCGCCTCGCAGTCGGCGATGTCTTTATTCTGTGAGACGGGCTGAAAATAAGGTTGAGAAGGGATGGAGTTGGCCTTAAGTAGTCTTGGGAGTTTTCCCAATGTGTCGGTCAGCGTGGTCCAGCTGTCGAAACCAAGTTTAGCTACAAATTAAATTTATAAAGAAAAAAAGGCGCGGACAGCAATCAGACTGACCTATTTAAGCTGCGGTGGTGGATCCTGGCATGTAATGTTCTCTAGGGCCTGCCGACACAGGCACACACACAACATCCACCTCTCAAACACACATTCAGGCAAGCTTTCCAGCCTGCTGCATTTGAAAATAATTGATCCAAGCAGATTTTTTATTTCTCTCCCTGTTGCCTCACCTGTGTGAAGCCAAACTTACTGGGGGATTTAATGTTCAGTACAGTCCTATAAAGCACTGATTCCCTATTCCACTTCTCGGGACTCACTGCCCTGCACATTTTGTGTCTTCCTTACTTAAAATCCGAATGATCCTGAAGCTGTGACCATTTTTTTTGTTCTAATTGTGATGGAGAGAAACAGAATATTAAATGAGAAAACAGTGGGCGTGGTTTGTTTTTTCCTACTGCATGCTGATTGGATGTAGTAAAGTAGGCATTTCATTCATAAAGATCTGGAAAAGGGTTTGGGGAGAGTTATTACAACCAAACAGACTCCTCCTCCTCACAATTTCTTTTTGCTGTCAAAACCACAGACTGTAAAACATATGGACGTAGCATCCGTGACGTCACCCATAGGTTTCTGAACACTGCAAAAGAAGCTACAAGTAGGCGCGGCCAACCGTCGCCATTTTGTTCGCGCGTCATCGCACCCACGGCGGGATACCAAACAAGGGCAAAGAGGCGGAGAGTGAGCGGAGCTACAGACACGTGCTGGCACTTTGCTTAGACCTGGCATACAGACTTTACTTTGGGAGAAACGCTTGATACTTTATTACCTGCGACTCGTTTGTGTTCTGACCACATGTGCTTGGCTGTACACAATATCAATAAAGTGTTTAGACTTTCAAAAACACTGTAGTAATACATTGAGCCACTAAACATTGTTCTTATGATGTTTTTCTACAGGAGGAAAACGCGAACATATAACACTTCAGATATAGTCTGTGTTAGTAAATGCAAGACTATTCATGAAATCCAGGCATAACACTGTATGATAACACTTCAGATGACTGTTCTAGAGCCTACAGCTAATCAATCTGTCACATTCTGGAGTGCTTTACGGGTCTAAAGAAAAATATTAATGATAAATGATCTTAAATAAAACAAATACATTTATAGAGATGGTGTATAAGTATATAACTTTACTCACATGGGAAACAGAGGCCACGTGAATGGTTTGTGAGCACAATTAAGTGCACACAGCATCCCATATCATCTGATAATTGTAAGAAATAAGTCCAAAAGGCAGCTGACTGTGTAAAGCCACATAAAACAACACAAAAATACGATGAATATGCCGAGATCAGTGGCTAATCTGCCGGATTCAGCTGAGGTCAAGTGGCGGCGACCAGCGAGACCTAGCTGTCACTCAAGTGGCCACGCCCTTAATTATGCAAACATAATATAACCTAAAATAAAGGAAATGGATGAGTTATAAAAAAATTCACCCCCCTCACAGTTGTCATGGAGGGTAATAATAGCTATATGAACCAAAATCGTTCTTTGTACCAGGCTGTAAACACCTTTTTTTCTGCTGTAAAGTTGCCCATTCTAACAGTGGGCTCAATTGCAACTTGCTCTATTATGGAGCCAGGACTAGCGGAATTTTGATGAATTGCAGTTTCAGTTACTTCCGTATTGGCTTCCCGAGTGAGAGCGGGAGGTTGCCGCTTGGTCAAAACTGACAGTTGGAGGGGCGTGGTTAAGTATGTTAGCCACGCCCAATACCTCAGCCAGACGTAATCTGAGAGTTTAACTGAAAACAAACAGGAAGTGCATTATCAGATTTCAATCAAAGATTACAAGAGGAAACAATTTCATTTCTTAACTACATGCACAGATGAATTGTTCACCACAAAACTAGCAACGGGAGCTAACAAAATCAATATGAATAGTTATGATTTCATGCGTTTCATGTGCATTTCATGATTTTACATTTCAGTGTAAAACTGCATATTTTTCTCTCCGTTTCGGCTTTCTGCCTACACCGAGACGCATTTTTAGGAGTCGAAAACGTATCTTTTTAAAACGCTTAACAAATTTGAAAAAGCTGTCTTCATGTTGCAGTGTGGGTTGTGAAAACTGAGGCTATTATCACAGCCCTAAAATCAGTGGTTCCAGCTTTCTTCAAAACATCAGTAAATGTTCAGTACATTTTCATTTTTTGGGTGAACTGTCCCTTTAAATGTATGGGGTTTCCACACCATTTTATTATGAAGTCAACTATTTGAGTGTGGTTTTGATTATTGGATATGTTGAGTGTATCTTTTGTCAGGTCATAGAAAGTCTAAGTAACATCATTTATGACTGTGTTTTTTGTGCATTGTAATGTCTGACAAGAGACGTACAGTAATCTATATTGTGATTGTCAACATCTGTTGCAGTCTATTGATGCTTGTTGTCAATGATTGGCCATGTTGAGTCTGCCATTGACATTATATAACATTAACAACAATATTATATATTAACAGTAACATTATACAATGTGGTGTCTGGTGTTGGGTGATGCTTGTGTTTTCGACAGCTGAACACGATGAATCAGAGTTTGTCAGGTCTTGCGATGTGTGATTTTGTTATTTTTTTATTTAATTGTGACTGCTGCTGTCTGTTAGCATTGATCAACCCTTGTTTTCACCACTTGAAATCTTGTCAGGGATACCCTTATGAAAATTAGCCATGGTTTTATTCCAATAGCCATGGTTAAACTAACCATTTGGTAACCACCAAATGAACTATAGTTTTACTGTGCATTTGAAGTAAAACCCTAGAAACTACAAAATGAACTACAGTTTTACCATAAAATTTGATGTAATACCATAGTAACTAAAAAATGAACCATGTTTTACTATGGCATTTGAAGTAAAAACATAGTAACCAGAAAATGAACAACAGTTTTATTATGGCATTTGAAGTAACATCATAGTAACTACAAAATAAGCCATGGTTTTACTACTGCATTTGAAGTAAAAACATAGTAACCACTAAATCAACTACAGTTTTACTACATCATTTGAGGTAAAACCATAATAAATACAAAACAAACTACAGTTTACTGGGGTATTTAAAGTAAAACCATAATAACTACAAAATAAACTACAATTTACTAGGGTATTTGAAGTAAAACCATAATAACTACAAAATAAACTACAGTTTACTAGGGTATTTGAAGTAAAACCATAATAACTACAAAATAAACTACAGTTTACTAGGGTATTTGAAGTAAAACCATAATAACTACAAAATAAACTACAGTTTACTAGGGTATTTGAAGTAAAACCATATTAACTACAAAATAAACTAGTTTACTAGGGTATTTGAAGTAAAACCATAATAACTACAAAATAAACTACAGTTTACTAGGGTATTTGAAGTAAAACCATAATAACTACAAAATAAAGTACAGTTTACTAGGGTATTTGAAGTAAAACCATATTAACTACAAAATAAAGTACAGTTTACTAGGGTATTTGAAGTAAAACCATAATAACTACAAAATAAACTACAGTTTACTAGGGTATTTGAAGTAAAACCATAATAACTACAAAATAAACTACAGTTTACTAGGGTATTTGAAGTAAAACCATAATAACTACAAAATAAACTACAGTTTACTAGGGTATTTGAAGTAAAACCATAATAACTACAAAATAAACTACAGTTTACTAGGGTATTTGAAGTAAAACCATAATAACTACAAAATAAACTACAGTTTACTAGGGTATTTGAAGTAAAACCATAATAACTACAAAATAAACTACAGTTTACTAGGGTATATGAAGTAAAACCATAATAACTATAAAACAAACTACAGTTTACTAGGGTATTTAAAGTAAAACCATAATAACTACAAAATAAACTACAGTTTACTAGGGTATTTGAAGTAAAACCATAATAACTACAAAATAAACTACAGTTTACTAGGGTATTTGAAGTAAAACCATAATAACTACAAAATAAACTACAGTTTACTAGGGTATTTGAAGTAAAACCATAATAACTACAAAATAAACTACAGTTTACTAGGGTATTTGAAGTAAAACCATAATAACTACAAAATAAACTACAGTTTACTAGGGTATTTGAAGTAAAACCATAATAACTACAAAATAAACTACAGTTTACTAGGGTATATGAAGTAAAACCATAATAACTATAAAACAAACTACAGTTTACTAGGGTATTTAAAGTAAAACCATAATAACTACAAAATAAACTACAGTTTACTAGGGTATTTGAAGTAAAACCATAATAACTACAAAATAAACTACAGTTTACTAGGGTATTTGAAGTAAAACCATAATAACTACAAAATAAACTACGGTTTACTAGGGTATTTGAAGTAAAACCATAATAACTACAAAATAAACTACAGTTTACTAGGGTATTTGAAGTAAAACCATAATAACTACAAAATAAACTACAGTTTACTAGGGTATTTGAAGTAAAACCATAATAACTACAAAATAAACTAGTTTACTAGGGTATTTGAAGTAAAACCATAATAACTACAAAACAAACTACAGTTTGGGTATTTAAAGTAAAACCATAATAACTACAAAATAAACTACAGTTTACTAGGGTATTTGAAGTAAAACCATAATAACTACAAAACAAACTACAGTTTGGGTATTTAAAGTAAAACCATAATAACTACAAAATAAACTACAGTTTACTAGGGTATTTGAAGTAAAACCATAGTAACCACAACATCTGAGAATATTTGTTCTGATGTAAAATGTCTAAGCAGTGACATACCATAATCCGGTCGATCCTCCCATGTCGGTTTGACATTGATCGACTCTTGTTTTCAATGATTGAACATGATGAATTGACATTTATTGGGTCTTTGACTGTCTGAAAATTGATGTACGGCAATGTGGTTTAATGTGTGGTCGTCTGTGGGCATTGATCGCTGTTTGGTGATTGAAAAAATATTGAATCATCATTTGACAGGGTGAAATGTCTGAGAAGTGACATACAGGGCCCGTGAGTGCATAAGTGAATAAAGGGACTACAACACAAATAGGGTGGCAATATGTAAAGAGATTTATTAATTGAGTCTTATTTTTAGGGCTCACATGCGATTGTTGTGCACATTGGAATAAAGACAGAAGCTATGCAAAGAGTTGTCAACATCGCAGAATGATTATTTGTGGTTTAACTACTACAGATAGCCATTCGCGTAGATTTTCTGTGAACTTTACGACCCTTTGTTGTAAACGTTGCTAATGTTAAATTTGAGTGGGTAAAAACGGCATTATGTATGGTATTTCAGCCAGATCTTACAGGGAAACCTAAGTATTTGACATTTTGTCAGTTTATTAGCTAATTCGTAAAAAAAATCGTATAAAAGTCGTATAAAAATGTACAATTTTAAAAAGGAGGCGTGGCACCCAACCGTCATTGGGGGATAAGCAAATCATGCTAAATTGTATGAATGAGATACATATGAATTAGCCACTTAATCAAAGTTACGAATCGCCGTGAGATTGTGTTGGGTATTTTTTTAACCCTTAAAATAGCAAAAGTGGATTCTGACTTAATACTTGCAACACATGCTTATTGCGAAAACCCTCGTATACATTTCTGGAGAGCATGAATTATTTAGCCAGAGGTACGTATGGGGCGGTATGTCTGTTTCTTTTCGCGCTACCAGCTGTCGCTTACCTCCATGTGGACGGCTTTTCCGCTGTTACCAATTTGCCCAGTGGCTCGCAGCTTAGGTTGGCGGACTTGAGATGAAGAGGCGTTGACCATGAAGACGGGGTTTCAGTCTGGTGAAGAACGATTCTAGAAAGCAGGTAAAACAAAAACAAAATGGGTTGGTTGGTCAGTCAGTCGACAGCGATCTCTGGTGGATTTATGCAAGAACAGCAGTAGGGCTGGACAATAATTCAATATCAATATATATCGTGGTAGATTTTTTTAAAATAACGGTGATATGAGTTTTAAACCCATTTCCAGTATTTCGACATAAATTTGTATATACAGGGCTTGAAATTGCGACCACTTTGATCGCATATGCGTCCGAAATGTAATCTATGCGGCCTCATAATATATTTGGGAGCATTTGTGCGACTGCATATAATGGTTGTAGTGCAAACTGATTTGATTTTTTCTAAAAACGTGCTGAATCGCTCTTCCCTGCCACTATATTGGTTAATATTAGCTGTCAGTCACTCAAAACTTTCAGCTGTCAGATGACAGGGAGCTTTTGTGACTGCGGGTATTGCAAACGGCTGAAGAGTGAAAAGTGCACAGGTTTGCAAACCCCACCTAAAGTTACAAATAACGGCGCAGATGACAGCGATCATGACATGAGGTAAATGTTGATCCGCCAGCTGAGATCAATCGAGTGTTTTTGGAGAAGGTGACCGAATCTCGATGCGTTGCATTCACTGCGTGTTCAGCACAAATGTCCGCTAAATGTAAAATCTAATACTGTACACATCATCGCCAAAGAAGCTCGCTTTACCAAGTTTACACTGATACTGTGGCTCATAACAAGGAGCGGTATTACGCTGGTGGTCATCGCAAGGATCCTTCCTGCTCATAAATTGGTGCGTCTGACTCGTCTGCTTAAGCCTATTTCACAAACACAGAAAAATAAAGATCAGCTCATAACGAGACCGAGCATTTAAAATGACACAAACCGAAATCAGAACTTTTAAAGAGTGATAGAAGTGAGACTTTACTTGTTTTTGTCCATTCTTTCTTGAGATGTATATTATTATTTTGTTTTACATATAATTATTTTATTATTTAGTTACTGATGACTGTTTTGCAGCTTTCAGCCTTGAATTGAAGGATTTTTATAATCTTTTGTTTGTTTTTTAGCAGAAATATTACATTAAATTGACATGCATATAAAAACAATAGTGTAAAATAAATATTTCTTACTGCAGTGCTTCATTTTTGTTTGATGCAAACGATAAATTTATTCTTTATAAAGTAACAGACTTTTGATAGCAGATAACTTACATTTCAAGCACATTCAAACCAGCATCATATGTAGAAATGTAATTCATTGTTACTTTTATTGTCATTTTCATCATCATTAATATTCTAGAATTATTTGACATTCATTTTGGAATTATAGCTTATATATAGCTTTCATATATATATATATATATATATATATATATATATATATATATATATATATATATATATATATATATATATATATATATATATATAAATAAATAGATAAATAAACTGAGTCTGAGTTTTATTTTTTTGATAGTTTTTCATATTTCTTGTTTGTAAAGGCTAAATACAAATAAAAAGTGAACATAATTTTTTTGTACTATTTTTATTTAAAGTTTTAAAAAAGTTTAAAAAGTTATAAAAGCTTGGATGTTATTATAGACTTTGCAAATTCAGTTTGCAGACATTTGTGGGTACAGACATCCATTTTGTGCGTTCTTGCTAGTTTTTTCCTAGCTTATTATTATTGTCCATATCGATATCGGAATTATATCGTATCAACCGAAATTAAGAAATATATCGTGATATAAATTTTTGCCATATCGTCCAGCCCTAAACAGCAGGAGTGAATGGCACTTGTCAGAAATTGTAATGTCTGAAAAAAGCGTACACAGCTGCCTCTGGTGGATTTGCGAAAAACAAAAACTGCAAAAAAAAAGTACCTCCGGGTCGTATTGTGCGCTCTCCAGAAATGTATACAGGGGTATGTATCAATCATGAGCCTGGGTTGAATACTTACGCCATCCACTTTAGACTTTGCACTTATAGACCCAATATTAAAATAGACCCAATATTCAAAATAGACCCAAATTCAAAGACCCACTAGAGCCCCAATAGCCGCGTTTCCACTATCGCGCCTAAAGCGAGCGAGCCAGGGCGAGCCAAGGCCAGTCGCGTTTCCACTATCACTTCCGGGGCGTAATCGGGCCAAAGCGGGGCTTCCTTGGGGCCAGCGTCTGGCCTTTTTCGGCCCGCCGAATACCTTGGGCCAAGGAGGGCCAACTGGGGCTTCGGGGCGGGGTTACGTACAAAGGCGGAGTTTTCCTGTCAGGTAAAGAGGAGACAAGATGAAATATTACCATGTTCATCCACTGTTGCCGTTGCATTTGTCGTTGTATACGTCGTTCTCGTCGCTCGGCTGCTCTTTTGCGCCTTGCAGCCAAAATCTGTGTTCGAAGTAAATGCCGCCGAATGTCCTTATCCAGGGATCGCTGTCTGGCCTTACACCAACAGACCACAAACAGTAAAAAAGCAATCGCTTCGGTGTTCTCCATCTTCCAGCTCTCGTAGTGACGCCAGGTTGTGTTTGTGGTTATAATTTGAGTTTTTTGTTCCCGCTGAAGTAGGTGGGTTGTGTGACGGGTTGTGTGACGTTTGATTCGGGGGACGTTCTGGGGGCGGTGTTTGCGTGACGCGCTGCGAGCAACTAGCCCGACAGTGAAAACGCGACATGATTTCGGCCTCATTTCTCAACCTCCCGGGCTATTGGCCCGGCCTGGCCCAATTAAAGCCCTGGCTCGCACTGGCCCGATAGTGGAAATGCGGCTATTGACTGTATTTTTCAGTACTGTACATTGAAAAGAAAAGAAAATCTAAATATAGAGCCCTGTATTGAATGAGATAATACAGCAGGAAATAATAATTACTAGACCAGCTCAGGTCTTGACTGCTTTTTATTAGTCTCTGCATGCGGTTGAATCAATGGTCCACTTCTTCCCTGAGCTGATGAACATGGCTGATTATAACAGATTCTCAGCGTCCGGCTCATTAGAAAACACTCATTAGAATCAACCTCACTAATTGACCTTCAAGTTTCATGATTGCCGTTTAGTTTCCACTGAGATTTATGCTGATTATATGATACAGTGTGATTCCAACTGGAAGTCAATCAAGCTAGGCAACAGATTCAGGAAAAATAAATAAATAAATAAAAAAACAACCATAACATCATGCTGAAATGGCTCTCTGAAGAAAGTGTGTTAAGCATGCTTTTATTACCAGTCTCAGACAGTGAAGTATGAGAGCCAGTAACTGTAAGCAAGTATGCAATACACTCAAATTAGGATCTGCAGCATTCTGGCACTTTCTTTTATAGCCCTTTTTTTGCAAGTGCAATACTTTTAATTAATAACTATTAACATTACCCTTTCACAGGTTATGCTTTTTTGGACAATTCAAATGACAGCATTACAATTTTTGTCCATGAACTCAACAAATGTAATGCATTCAACATTTTCTCTTTATACATTTTTAAGCAGCAATAAACATCTGTAAACAGTTCAATATGTCTTACCACCACCATGCATGCACTGGCCACTTTATTAGGCACATCAGTCCAACATCTTGTTAACGCAAATTTCTAATGGCAGCAACTAGATAAGGTCAAGATGATCTGCTGCAGTTCAAACCGAGCATCAGAATGGGGAAGGAAGGTGATTTACAGTAAGTGACTTTGAATGTGGCATGGTTGGTGGCAGATGGGCTGGTCTAAGTATTTCAGAAACTGCTGATCTACTGGGATTTTTATGCACAACCATCTCTAGGGTTCACAGAGAATAGTCCTAAAAAGAGAAAATATCCTGCGAGCGGCAGTTCTGTGGGCGCAAATGCCTTGTTGATGCCAGAGGTCAGAGGAGAATGGCCAGACTGGCTAGATAGAAAGGCAACAGTAACTCAAAGGCAACAGTAACTCAAATAACCACTTGTTACAGCCGATGTCTGCAGAAGAGCATCTCTGAACACACAACACGTCCAAACCTTGAAGTGGATGGGCTTCACCAGAAGAAGGCTGGTGGTGGTGGTGTAATGATGTGGGGGATATTTTCTTGTCACACTTTGGGGGGTATTAGTACCAATAGAGCATTGTGTCAATGCTAAAGCCTACCTGAGTATTGTTGCTGACCATGTCCATCCCTTTATGACCACAGTGTACTCATCTTCTGATGGCTACTTCCAGCAGGATAATGCGCCATGTCATAATGCGTGAATCATCTCAGACTGGTTTCTTGAACATGACAATGAGTTCACTGTACTCAAATGGCCTCCACAATCACCACAATCATCCAATAGAGCACCTTTGGGATGTGGTGGAACGGGAGATTCGCACCATGGATGTGCAGCCGACAAATCTGCAACAACTGTGTGATGCTATCATGTAAATATGGACCAAATCTCTGAGGAATATTTCCAGTACCTTGTTGAATCTCTGCCATGAAGGACTAAGCTTTGCTGAAGGCAAAAGTGGGTCCAATTTGGTACTAGTAAGGTGTACCTAATAAAGTGGCCGGTGAGTGCATGTCTTCACTTATCACTTAAATTGATCTTAAATTATTCACTTGACTATTTTAGATATATTGAAGTTTTATACAAAGAGGAAATCAGAATCCCTAGAGTACAACAACACAAATTTGATTAAATTAACAATTAATGAAAATCAGTCTTCACTAATGATGCGTTTAACCTTTACAGACAACCACCATTTTGTGCCGTTCCTTTTTACACCTTGACTGGAGTGAGTAACATCAGTATAGCACATTATCCAGTTTAACCTCTAAACTCTATCAAGATTACACAGGAATTACAGAAAGGTTGTTTAACATCTATTAGTAACATGTCATGTTTCTAAAGTATTATGAAGTTTAAACTCCATTACTCAACTGGGATTTGCATATAAAGTACTAATTTTTAAAACTCAGCAACCTTTTCAGCTGTTCAAACATTGTTTATGACGTTTATGAACATTTTTAGTCTCAATATAAATAAGCATTGGTCTATAAAACCGAATTTACATACCTGTAAGAAAGGATGCTGATCAGCGTTCTGGCGCTTTCCTTTACAGCTTGGCCTTTGACCAGATCATAACTTCCTGTAATGCGCCACCTACAGGCATCTTACAGGATGTATTTATCCAGGGTTTCTGCACGTTTCATGAAGCCAAATTTAAGACTTTTTCACACCATTTTAAGACCATTATAGATTAAATTTAAGACTTATCCATGGCTAAACACTTTTTTTTTATTTTCTTTTGTTTTGCTTGCCACAAAAATCAAATCAAATGTCATTATTACCTAACTTAGCCACATTTTTGCATATTTTAATGTGTCAAAATAAGAAAATTATAGTTGTATACACTTTTTTCCCAACATAAATATTTCGTTCTTTTTTTAATGACAATGTTTAACATTGTTAAAAGTATATAAAATTATAAATATAAATATAAAATTACATGATTAATCAAAAATATATACAGTATTTGTTGGCTTTTGGTCCAAATGCATTCAACCTAATGTGTTTCTGTTATAAAACCTTAAGTTTCATGTCAGAGTGGATGAAAGCATCCCTAACAGCACATAAGGGTTATTCCTTCATGTTGCCTCAACAAAAAAAATCAGTTTTTTTACAGTGTAGTAATTAAGGCCACTTAATATAAAGTGGGACCTTAAAATATTCTTAATATAAAATGTGAGGAACATGCAAAATACAACAAATCCTTTGTACATGAAAAGGTAAATAAACTCCACATGCACATTGCAGTAGGACAGTTGTGCTGTATCATAACCGGAAAGCAGTCCGGATCGTCGCAGTTCACCTCTGTCAATATCAATCCCCTCTTTATGGGGATTAAACAGAATCAAAAGCAAATAAATCCAGGTGAAAGAATGGGGTGATTTGTGTGGCAGCGACAGCGAGAACAGCTGATTGGCTGGATTGAGAACAGGACTGCACGGCTGCGCTGTGGAGTAAATGTGAGCTATCGGGATTACTGACACCGGTGAAACACGTGATGGAGAGACACTGCAATGATAGACGCATATTTGGAAACCAATATCAATCACTGTTGGTGGGGATTACAGAAGAATTTGGAGCATCTGAGTCTCTTAAAGGTGTATTATTTGAAAACACTTTTGTGGCCCGTTTCCATTGAGTGGTATGGTACGGTACGCTTTTATGGGCGTTTCCACTGTCAAAAGGTACCTAATGGCCCTTTTCCACTGAGTGGTAAGGTACAGTACAGTATGGTTCGGTACGCTTTTATGGCCGTTTCCACTGTCAAAGGGTACCTAAAAGCGTACCGTACCATGCCACTTTTTGGTCACCCTTTCGAAAAGGTTCCAACAGGCCCAAAGGGTACCATGAGGTGGAGCCAGACGCACAGCTGAACGCTATTGGTTTACAGAAGAGAAATGTCACTCGCAGAAGCAGGAGAATGAAAACAAAGGAAGCTTCATTTTTAAAAACACAGCCGAGACATTACACCGTAATAATATATACTTATAATAACAAGCCCCGGTCGACCAGAGCTCAAACAAACCTTGTTGTCTTCTTGATGTCCCGCCACAAAACCAAGAAGAGTGACCCGTATTGCTTTACTGTGACATTTCCTTGAGTAAAAATAACGTCGTCTGAAACTTTCTGTCGTACACCACACCCACCAAAAGGGTATCCTTGATAAAGGTGACCCGTACCGACCCGTAACATACCGTACTGTACCACTCAGTGGAAACGGGTCATAAAATCAAACTGTACCATTCCACTTTTTGAGTATCCTTTGCAAAGGGTACCTAGCACAACAAAAGGGTACCAAAAGGCAGAACTAGATGCGCAGCTGAACGGTATTGATTTACAGGGAAACATCACTATCGCATACACAAGCAGGAGAATGAAAACAAAGAAAGCGCCATTTTTAAATACACAGCTGAGACATTACATCGTAATACTATATACATATAATAATGAGCCATGGTCGACCCGAGCTTAAACTAACCTTGTCGTTGTCTTGATGAACAGCCACAAAGCTAAGAAGAACAAAATGAGATCAACTCAATGCCACTTGATCAACTCAATGCTATAGAGGTAAAGTTGATTTTATATTCAGATATTCAAACATTCTCCTTAATAATATAATTTCAGAAAAGTATTATTTGCTAATTCTAAATAGTGAAATCATATTAGCAGCTAATGACTATCAAAGTCAGTTAAATAGTGCTTGTTTTGAAGTCATACTTGCGTGCTAATTCAGACCCAATATTCAAAGTAACGTGGTAAACAATATAGAGATCGCTAAATGAACGAACGCGCGAATATAAAACCAACTTTACCTCTATCTCGATGCTACGTGTTTTCGGTTCCAGAAGGACAACGAGTGGCTAAAACCTAGTCTCAGATCTTGAGAGCCGCAGCAGGCGCCAAAACATTCTAATTGTGGGCTTATATGAATCAATCGAGGGGCTGCGTCCGATGGCTTTTTTCTTTCAGCTTCTGGTCAATGTCTTTGCGATGTGTGTTAACCTCGCTGCCCGAAATGGACAGAGCTCTCTGTAGCCTCGCACCTAAACCTGCACCAGGGCAGAGACGCCGACCTGTCATTCTGCGATTTCAGCACTTTCAAATGAAGGACTTGGTCATCCGTAAAATCTCGCAAACATACCTGTTGCTTTCTGCTACTTTTGTCATCACTTGTGACCTGTTAATGCAAAAATCACATGACTTTTTTATGTGCATGCTTGAATTTATTTGGTAAATGCATTTTCATCGTTGTTTATGTGCATTTTTTTTATGGTATAGTTTATCCTACTCAGTTGTGCGTATAAATTTTTATATGCACATTTTTTAAATGTATGCACATCTTGGCGTTTCCATCAAGTTTTTTTTATGCGATATTCCAACACAATCTCACGGCAATTCATAACTTTTTGATTTAGTGGCTAATTCATACGAATTCGTCCGATCTAATTCGTACAATTTAGTACGATTTGCTCATCCGCCAATGACGGTTGGGTTTAGGGGTGGGGTTAGGAGCCACGCCTCCTTTTTAAAAGCGTACAATTTCGTACGACTGAATTTGTATGAATTAGCCACTAAACTGTCAAAACGTAAAATACTTACGTTTTCTCGTGAGATCAGGCTGGATATTCCATAAAAATTGGTGAATGGAAACGCAGCTAGTTTCCTCAATTCAGTCACTGATGGAGAAGCTGGAGTCCTGAATGAGTTGGAAAAATCTGCCATTGTAGCATGAAATATGTGGTCATGTTTAGAAACGGACTGTGAGTTTTGATTGAGTAACTTGTAGATGTGTGTTGACCGCTTCATCCAGTTCCCTTGAAAGAAGCTGTTCAAAATGATAAATTCGCAAACTGGACACCACCACCCGCCATTTGTCTGAGGCTGTGGGTTTCAGGTAATAATGTTGTAAATAATGCTCAGTTTCTCTCACAGATTGTTTCGCTTCCATGCGTTGTCAGGAGCCGCGGGGATTGATTTCATGTTCATTGATATATGCTGTTTTTGACTGTCGTGTGGACTTGGATAATATGAATCATCTTGGGCTAAATAAACATAAATAAACATATTTAACGCTCTACTGGAGAACAAAGATTACCTACAAATTTAGGGTGCAAATTTGACAGCAAATATATTTATTTGTTTATTTATTTGTTTATATGTTTGTTTGTATGACCCTTATGCCTTATGTTTCGTGGACAATAGCCAAAAATTAGTGCTGTCAAAAGATTAATCACAATGAATGTGTGTACTCACTTTGTATAAATATTAAGTGTACGTCGCCAACACGTGGAGACCATGCAAACTCCACACAGAAATGCCAACTGGCACAGCCGAGACTACAACCGGCGACCTTCTTGCTGTGAGGCAACAGTGCTAACCACTGGACCACCATGTCACTATATATTTCAATTGAGTTTTTATTAGTTTGTATTAGGTATAAAACAACTTATCCAGCATATGTTTTGCATTATAGTAGATTATTTACATAAATTGCTTTTATATTAGATTATATTTATTCTCATTTACTACTGAAATGTGATTTTACAAAAGAAGCTGCTGCACCACACCCTGTAGTTTTTTATTCTTTGTTGACCATCACATAACAATTAGACCTGCTTTATAAAACTTGAAGAATTTTCCCATAATTGTGAGATATATCACTGAAAATGGAAGCAATCTCAGCTTTAATTTGGTCAATGGCACATAGTTAGGATAGACTAGTGTTCAGATGTGTTGCAGTTTTAAAAACAATCTCCGTCAATAGTAAACAAATCAAGGTTATATTTTCACAGAATATTCTATACATTGTGTGGAGTGATTTTCTGATAAATAATACACTATTTATGAATTCGTTATTTAGAAATTGTTTTATACCTAAGACAAATTAGAAATAAACTCAAAATTTTAAATATAAATATAGTGTGTTAGTATTACATTGGTTAAAGCTGATTGTATTAGCTACATTTTCCAAAATAAAAAAAGAAGTAAAATCTGAGACAATCTTTCCTTCAAATTTGTCACCAACTTTATCCAGGGAAGATTCTTGTTCGTTATCTTCCAAAAAATAAAAATAAAATAATAATTAGTGTTTAAGGTTTAAGTAGAAAACCCATAATATGTAAAGAGCATGTTCCATTAAGAGATTTGGTAAAAATCTTACTGTTAATCAAAATAAAAGAATTTTTTAGTAATGTTAAGAGTTTCATATGGACAACTTGTTCAAACCAAAATAGCCCAAAATATCCAATTTTTATTATTATTATTATTCAGCTTTGATTATAGATGGTGTAAAAGTCTTATTTTTTATAATTAATTAAAAGCAAATGAAAAAAAAACATTGATTGATTGATAGCTTTAACTGTGTGAAATTTGTACTTTTTTATATTGAATATGCACTTTTAGTGCACTTCCTAAATGTTAAAACATGTATATAAAACATATTAGCAGATTACTAAAATAAAAGGCCTCTTAATTGTACTTAAAGACAACATTTTCATGACTATGTTTCTTAACACATGCAAGTAGACTAAAGAGAATTTTGTAATAATGACAAATGAAAAGTTATTTTAGAATCATGTTTAGGGCATTTTTACAGGACAGTGATGCAAATTTTTTTCCCTTTGCATTTTTGTTCAAGTTCATGTAGGTGACAGGATTGCCAAAACTATTCTCATTCCCAAAGAATCCTGAAAATGACTAAAATTGCTGCAGTTTCTATGCCAGGCCAGTAGTGGGCGATGACACTTTGTTAGATGATAAATGCATTTTGATATCTGTCTACAATTGTTAGCATTTCTCATAAAGGCCCGCAAAATACCATGTAAATAAGCAGCTACAATGCAAATTTTTTTTAAATAAATATATACATTACTGTGCAAAGTCACATAAAAATATCCCCCACACCATTACGCCACCACCACCACCAGCCTGAGCAGGATGGATCCATGTTTTCATGTTGTTGACACCAAATTTTGACCCTTCCATCCGAATGTGGCAGCAGAAATGGAGACTCATCAGACCAGGCAACGTTTCTCCAATCTTCTATTGTCCAGTTTTGGTGAGCCTGTGTGAATTATAGCCTCAGTTTCCTGTTCTTAGCTGACAGGAGTGGCACCCGGTGTGGTCTTCTGCTGCTGTAGCCCATCCACCTCAAGGTTGTATGTGTTGTGCAATCAGAGATGCTCCTCTGCATACTTCAGTTGTAACGAGTGCTTATTTGAGTTACTGTTGCCTTTCTATCAGCTGGAACCAGTCTGGCCATTCTCCTCTGACCTCTGGCATCAACAAAGCATTTGCGCCCACAGAACTGCCGCTCACTGGATATTTCCTCTTTTTCGGACCATTCTCTGTAAACCCTAGAGATGGTTGTGCGTGAAAATCACACTAGATCAGCACGTTCAAAGTCACCTTAAATCACCTTTCTTCCTCATTCTGATGCTCGCTTTGAACGGCAGCAGATCGTCTTGATCATGTCTACATGTCTAAATGCATTGAGTTTCAGCCATGTGATTGGCTGATTAGACATTAACGTTAACAAACAGTTGGACAGGTGTACCTAATAAATTGACCGTACAGTGTATATTATTGTTTATCGTGTTATCACTCCCTCATATACCTTAATATATGAGGTGAATGACATCAGAGAAGCGCTGACCAAATCTTTTTTCATTAATAATATATTGTTTGTTTTGGCCACTGTGTGTGTGTGTGTGTGTGTGTGTTCTGTGAATGTTTATGCTCATTCACACTGTCTCAGCGCATGACAGAAGCGTCTCTTCTGTGCTCGGAGCTGTTTTAAATGCTAATGCGCGTCCTGTGTGAACGTCCCCTAAGTATACAGCAGTCTATATGCTGACGGTGGCCGGTCAGGCAGCTCGGTGTGTGTGTGTTTCTGTCAGCTGGACGCTCAGTATTACGTAACCGCTCTTTTCCCGATCTCCCGGGCTGATATTTTGACAGGGCAGGATTTGAAGGGCACAAATCTCAGGTCTTAATCTGATGCCGGTGTGACACTCTTGGTTTAGCCTGACGCAATGTGTGTGTGTGTGTGTGTGTGTGTGTGTGTGTGTGTGTGTGTGTGTGTGTGTGTGTAACTTGTATTCCTCATGCTACACTATACAAAAGTGTGTAAACCCTTTGCTATAAAAGCAACAAGTTGGTTTTACTTAAAAAAGTCAGTAAATACATTGACTTAATGTAACTTTTATAATTATGTACAGTTTGTTTACTTAACAATTATAAGGCAACAGGTTTACTTCTAATCATTTTTTACAGTGTATAAAAACCAAATGTCCCCACAAGTATAGCAATAGCAGTAAATGGTGACCTTGTGGGGACATCTTTGTGGTTCCCATGAGGAAAATGGCTCCGAAATCACACAGAAGTATTTTGACAAAGTAAAAACGAGACGTGATCAGCCGAGGACAATTAAAGAAGGAAGATAAGCTCATTTACATGACCATTGCACACTGACAAAAAATTATTCAAAGATGATTGCATGAATTTACTCAATTTTTTTTACGTTGAGCGGTTGTAAACAATTTATTTGGGCTGAATTTAATCAAACGAATTAAGTTGAACATTATTAAATTTAATTTGTTTGTTTAAATTCAACACAAATAAATTGTTTGCAACAGTTTTGCATGCAACACTATTTTCAGTGCATTTAGGGGGCATGTTACTTAAAAAAAGCAATTAGTTATAGCTACTAGTTACTTCTCACAATATTTATAAAAGTATTTTAATAAAAATACTTATACAATACTTATAAAAGTAACTTATTGCCAGGGAAAGTAACTATTGCAACCCAGGCTCATTCTGAGAACGTAGTCCCGGGGACGTTTCAGGAGACCGTGAAATACATAGCCGGGGGTACGTACGGCTGCATTTCATTTTTTTAAGCGAACGCTGCGGGGCGGTGTGACGCCGTTCCCTTCGGCGCTTGCCGGCCGGCCGGCCAGCCGGCCGCTCGCCTCCGTGTGGAGGGCTTTACCGCTGCAGCCAGTTTGTCCGGTTAGCTCTTCGTGTACTCTGGCGGACTCGAGGCGCAGAGAGGGGCTGACCACGACGACGACGACGACCGGGTTCGAGTACGGGGAAGAGCGGTTTCAGAAATCAGGTAAGAAAACAAAAACAAACTCCAAAAAATGAAGCGAACAAGTTCGTCACAGGGTGAGAATGTGGTCAAAATCCGAAAACGTGGCAAAAATCAGATGAGGGCTTTTCTTTTTCTGGACGGCTTTAGTGAATCATCGTTGGTTGGGTTTAGGGACGGAGGAGGGTGGGTCAGCCGATTGGCCGGTCGCACGGTCAATCATTCCGTCATGAAGACAGGCAGACGGGCGGAAGGTCGTTCGACAGCGGCCTCTAGCGGGTTTACGCGAGAACGGCGCGGGAAAAAGCGCGCACAGCGGCCTCTCGCGGACTCGCGAAAACAAAAACTGCACAAATACGTACCTCCCGGGACGTATTTCGCGGTCTCCAGAAACGTCCACGGGACTACGTTCTCGGAATGAGCCTGGGTTGAACTATTGTGTTACTTTTTAAAAGAAAAATGTCAAAAAAACTATTTGTGCCCACAGAACTGCCGCTCACTGGACATTTTCTCTTTTTCAGACCATTCTCTGTAAACCCTAGAGATAAATAAAAGAAGGAAAATAAATGATGGAAGACAAGCTCATTTACAGGACGATTGCTTTTTGGGGGCATGCTACCTAAAAAAAGTAATTAGTTATAGTTTAGATTAGATTAGATTCAATTTATTGTCATCACACATGTACAAGGCAAAGAAATGCAGGTAAATGGAACCCCCCGACAGTGCACAGACATCACAACTCCAGGGAAGACAGGTCACAGGAGGTGGAACAGGAAATAAGATACATTCAGGAGAGAGAGGCAAAAAAAAAAGTCCCTCTCACCTTGCTCTTAAGTTAGAGCAACGTGAGATCAGGGAGAAAGAAAAAGCCCCAGCAATCTAGCACAAAAACACACCGACAAGGCATAACATTGCCACAGGGGATGGGAACAGGGGGTGTGAATATAGTAAGGGCGGGCAGCCATCAGGTCCTGCAGCCATGGAGGCACTGGTCACAGACCCGCCTACCCCCTCCAGTGGGTGAAAGCATACGAAGGCGTTGGATCAATCGCATTCAGAGACCAGTTGATCAAATCCATAATTCCTTATTCGTTTGGATAACAGGGCACGGAGAGCCTCAGAGATAGAATAAGACAAAGACAAGAGGAGCTAGCGAGGAGAGATATGGGACGGAGAGGGAAAAAGTGCAACCGCCTTCGCCGAGAGCCAAAGAAGATACAAAGAAGTTACTAGTTACTTCTCACAAGTAGTAACTGAATTCAATCATTATAAAAAGTAACTAATTCCCAGGGAAAGTAACTATTGTGTAACTTTTTAAAAGAGAATGTCAAAAAGTACAAACTATGTTGATATATATTATTATTATCATCATGCCAGTATCAATCCAGAGAATAGAATTTGAAAATGCAAGATTCTGAAGTTATATTTAATAGACTGTTTGTTACGATGTAAACTAAAACTTCTAGTCAGTCGATAATTTTGCAACTCTTTCAAGCCATTAAACCATTCAAAGGCCTCAAAATTGTAAGTCCACTTGAGTGATATACACAGGCCTACAAAAATTATTTTCAGTGAAGTATAATAGTAGAACATTTTGGAGCTCATATTTGAAGTGTGAGAAGTGGTGTTGACAATACACACCTACATAGATTTTACTTTATACCTAAAAAGGAATCCACTGTTGATCACAAATTACTTGAATATCATTATAAATAATTACATAAGTATTTATGTAATTAATAATAAATTAATAAAGTATTAATTTATTTTAATGGTCCCTGTTGCAGATTTTGTTGACTAAAAGTTACATTGCTAATGCTAATTACTTCTCCTTTGAGTATTAGTAGACTGTCTGCTTAATATTGGCTGATACTGCTCCTTCAACAGACGTTTAACTGACTATAAGAAACTTTGCAAGTACATGTCAACTTACACTAACTCTAACCCCAAGCCTAACAGTCTACTTATAATCTAATGAGAATTAGTTGGCATGTAGATGTAATGTAACTTAAATTCAACAAAATGTATTAAAGGTACCATCAAAATAAAGCAATACCTTACATAATCTCCCCCTCTAGTATTTTCAGCAAAGACTGTATAAACTAGTAATATCATCTGACTTTATGAAACATTCAGGTATTACATTTTGCAGTTGCTCAGTTGCATTCTTGACCAGCTAAGACCAGGCTGGAAATGGCTGGAAATCAGCCTGGAAATGGCCAAAACCCCTCTAAAACCAGGCTGGTCAACCAGCTAAAACCAGCCAACCAGCCTAGGCTGGTTTAAGCTGTTTTTTTTCAGTAGGGTAGACCTACAGAGCGGCATTAAAGCGTCCCGAAGTAAAGTGAAACGGTTATGAACTCCAGCAAGATAGTCATTATATGCAGAGCCATAGACCTTTATCTATAAATAAAATAAAATTATAGAACTGTGTTCATCTTAACTGAAAGCTACGTCGTGTTTGCTGGCCTCGCACACCTGTCACCGTACGTTCACACCGAGAGCGGCGAGAGCGGCAAAGTAGCCGGAAGTCCATCATTTTCAATGAGAGCCGACGGCGATATGCGGCGCGGTGCATTTTCGCCGGTGTGAGCGTCGAGGAGAGTTGAAATCAAGTCAACTTCATGGTAATGAGCTATGACGCAGTTCGGCGGCAAACAATCAGAATGAAGAAGTCCACCGCTTGAGAGGAGTCCAGAGAACACTGACCTGTGAACTTTGGTTCCGATCACAGTTGTTCCCAAGGGTTTGATTAGTGCGGTCACCGGATTTCCAATTACTTACTATGTTTTCTTACAGGAACATGCATTAAATAAGTTACTGGCGAGTTACTGATGTGCATTAATGTTATATATTTATATATGTTATATATGCGACAGTACAAAACAGTATAGCCAACACAATCTCACTGCAATTCGTAACTTTTTGATTTAGTGGCTAATTCGTACGAGCTAATTCGTACAATTTAGTAAGATTTGCTCATCCCCAAATGACGGTTGGGTTTAGGGGTGGGGTCAGGTGCCACGCCTCCTTTTTAAAATCGTACAATTTCGTACGACTGAACTCGTACGAATTCGCAAGAATTAGCCACTAAACTGACAAAACGTAAAATACTTACGTTTTCTCGTGAGATCAGGCTGGTATAGCTGCTTCAGAATATTTCAGACATATGGACATATTGTATAATCAAGTGGAGTAAAGCCACATCACATGGAACTTGATCTTCCATTGTTAAATGAATTTGATTAGAAGCGTGCAAAATTTTCACGCTAGAAAGCGTGTTTTATGCAGGAATGTAACTGATATGCTGCAACGGCCCCTTTAAATATGAGACCAATGTAGCGATTTTTGACGCTCTTGCCGCTTTCGGTGTGAACGTACGGTCAGTCAGTCAGTCACCACGTCACCTTAAAGGGTTAAACAAATAACGCACAGCACTACTACGATTACAGAAAAGTTCACGCTGTTATAACTCACCTTTTAATATGTTTCTGTGCGATTATAACCCGCTATTTTAAAAAAAAACGACTGAATGTTTTGAATGAGAGGCTGTAATGTAGCCGTGGCGGGAGGAATATTGGTGTGGCGCCCTGACATGGAGGAATGAATGCAGCGGAAACCATGCATTACATCAATGGGAAGTCCCCATACAGATAGCTGAAGAAGTTTGTGTGTGTGTGTGCTCAAGCTGTCACTCTGTCGGTCTTAAACCACCTTAACACACATACGCACATACACACACTGGCACTCTTGGCATAACAGTATGTTTTCTAGTACGAGCAGTGTTACATCACAGGCTTACAAGTTGACACAAACATTTATGGGCAAAGGAGATTCCACACACACACACACACACACACACACACACACACACACACACACACACACACACACACTGTGTCATAAGTTATAAAATCCCTGTGTCTTGTTGATCAGTATTGTGTAACGCTGCACATGCCTGTTCACTTTCAGAGGTGCTCTTATAACTCAAGGTCTTATCAGGAAAAGCTGCTAAAATGAATCAAAGCGAGAACGCCCTGTTAAGGGTCATTCAATTCTTATGTTGTAATCGAGGAGACAAGAATGCAACTCTGAAGAAATTCAAATAACTACTAGAATGATTTAGAAATACATTTTAATTATTCTTCATTCATTTATTCATTTTCTTTTCGGCTTAGTCCCTTTATTAATCCAGGGTCGTCGCAGCAGAACGAAACACCAACTCATCCAACACATGTTTTATGCAGCGGATTCCCTTCCAGCCGCAACTCATCTCTGGGAAACATCCATGCACACTCACCCACACTCATACACTATGGACAATTTAGTCTACCCTATTCACCTGTGTCACATGTCTTTGGACTGTGGGGGAAACCGGAGCACCCGGAGGAAACCCACACGAACGCAGGGAGAACATGCAAACTCCACACAGAAACGCCAACAGACCCAGCCGAGGCTCGAACCAGCGACCTTCTTGCTGTGAGGCGACAGCACTACATACTGCGCCACTATAATTGTCAATTGTATATATGCTGTCAATCGGCAAAAAAAATTAACTAATTAATCGCACATTTTTTGCAATTAATCACGATTAATTGCAATTAAAAGACTGAAACTTGTAATTTTGGCTATTCAAATGTAAAATGTTAATTAATTTAAAGTCAAAACAAAAGCCATATTTATTACCGAAATAAAAACACTGGGATGTAAGTGGCATTTGAATTTCAAAACAATCAATGCCAATAAAAAACAAAAATGATTTCCATGTTGGATTCCAAGTGGACTGCAAAAAAAAAAAAAAAAAAAATCCAAAAAACAGGCACTGCAAAATTATAATAATAATTATAATAATAAAGTAATACAAACAATTGCACTCATTGAAAATAATTTTGCTTAGTCCTCCTTTACATTCAGCCTGTTGCCAAGACAGCCCTTTTCTTTTGAATGATGTGACCTGAGAGTGAGAACAGTCTCTCACGAGTAGTGTTGGGTACCAAAACCCAGTGCCGAGTAACTGGTATGCACTGGACCGAATCAGCATATGAATTTCAGTGCCACTGGTGCTACGACAAGGATGTAAGAAGCATCAAGAGGTACATCAAAGGCACACACTGGTACGCGTCACACCAAAGACTATAGAATTCTTATAGGGACTTTGGTCACACCATCTCTAAGCATTTAATTCTAAACAACTTTGAGGGATACGATGGACACTAGCTGTGCATTTTAGAGGCTGCATCCTTCGAAGGATGCACTTGAAGTGCGCTGTGTCATCGCAGCACGATGAAGGCGGTCTCATTTCAAAAAAATTTGCAGGCTCCTTCAGAAAGCAGCCTCAAAACGCGTCCTTTGTTTCCCAGGTGATGAAGGACACAACCGATGGATCCTTCGCGGCTTTGAATGTCTCAAGATTCCTTGCACGCTGATAACGGCAGAAAACTCCGGATTAAAAGTATTTTACTTGGATATCTAAACACATGTTATAAACAAAAAGAGTATGACGTGTCTTTCTACAGCGTGATTTTATTGACAGTTTACGTTTTTATGTCTACATGCATGGATCAAAGGAAATATATTACCAGCTTCTGTAAACCTTGTTAAAATTGAGTTTTAAAACTCAATAAAAACAATAAAAAATTAATTATACATTTTATTTCTGCTTATTAAAGGCACCTGTTATGGACAACCCAGGCTCATTCTGAGAACGTAGTCCCGTGGACGTTTCTGGAGGCTGCGAAATACGTCCCGGGAGGTACGTATTTTTGCAGTTTTTGTTTTCGCGAATCCGCGAGAGGCCGCTGTGCGCGCTTTTTCCTGCGCCGTTCTCGTGTAAACCCGCTAGAGGCCGCTGTCAAACGACCTTCTGCCTGTCTGCCTGGATGGCAGAATGATTGGCCGTGCGACCGGCGAATCAGCTGACACAAACACAGAGCGGGTGAGCTCATGGCTCCGCCCCCTTGTTACGTTGGGCGGGAAGCCGAAACTAATCTACATGTGAAGCAACACACCCCTAAATCAGCGATCTGTGGACACGCCCCCAACATGACACTTTTTAACACATTATAATAAAACAATCTGAATTGTGTTTTAAACTGAACCTAAACTGGCACACTCAGAAGAACCAGAATATTAATATTAAATCATAAAAAAGAGGTAAACTATGTGCCCTTTAAGGAAACATACTGGTTACGTTTTTTTACTGTCGCATTTTTACAGTTTTTTACAGTTGAAATCATGGCCATTTTTTACAGTGCATCCAATACCTCAGTTTGTCATGGGACATAAACCAACACTCATTGTTCCAACCAATCACCGCATTGTTCTGTCTCCCGGAAACTCCAGGAATTCCATCCCAGCCACCCCCAAACTCCTCAGCTTTTGGTTCAGTCTCCATGCGCAGTGAACCCAACGCGCAACCATCTTCATACCAGCTACACAGTCCCCCCTCCCCCCTGCCCTCCGTTCTTCACTTTGCGCGCACCTTTCACCCCCATCCCCCCCCTCCCCCCGCCCTCCGTTCTTCACTTCGCGTGCACCTTTCACACCCCCCCCCTGCTCTTCACTTCTTGCGCACCCCAGAATAAAATCTCCTGGATTTTTTGATCCGAATGTTGGCAGGAATGACATGAATAATATGTTCCCAAATAAAAGTGAAACTGCCAAACTGCAGTTAAAGCCAAAAAATTTAAAATGAAACGTCCGAAAATACATAAAACTCAGACTATGCAGAGTCACTGATTCGATCCAAGACCAACGACGAGATGATCCCAAGGTTTCCATATCCTGGACCTGGCCGAATCCTGAGCAGCTACTGTGGTGGTCATGGAGGAGTGGAGAACATGAGACTGATTCCTGTGACGCTCCAGAGACAGACGAGTCTTCGCTGAGGCCAGCTTCCAGCCTCCGCCACTGAGACTGCAGCTCTGCACAAGACGTTTGGCCAGCGGAGAAGTTAAAATTGTCGTGCCCAACTGAGTCTGGTTTCTCTCAAGGTTTTATTTCTTCACTTCCGCCATTAGTGAAGTTTTTTTCCCTCTCCGCTGACGCCACTAGCTTGCATGGTTCGGGATCTGTAGAGCTGCGCATCGTTGGATTTGCTCTTCAATATTTGGACTCTCAGTAGTGATTATTAAACCACACTGAACTGAGCTAAACTGAACTGAACTTAAACACTACAAACTGAACTACACTGTTCCTATTTACTATGACCTTTTATGTGAAGCTGCTTTGACACAATCTACATTGTATAAGCGCTATACAAATAAAGGGGAATTGAATTGAATAGAATTGAAAACTCTGGAGGAAACGTGGATTGTGACGAGACGTTAATCGTTTTATACTGAAACTTTCCATCTAAAAGTCATTCCTTGGTCTCATCCATATTTCTTTGCACATTTAACACGAGTTGGCCACAACAGGAAATAATAAAAACTGCAACCGCGTTACTTGCGCTATTTTATTACGCGTTAAATATTTCAAATTAATCCCGTGTTAAAGTGCTAATTTTGACAGCACTAATATATACATATATATATATTAATTTAATTTATATTAGTAGAGTATAATAAATACTAATTTGTATAATACAAATATATGTATATATATATATATATATATATATATATATATATATATATATATATACTGTATAGTGTAAGATTGAATTGAACTCGTTTGCTCTATTACAGTCTGTTGAACATATTGCAACCTGAAGGGAGTTGTTCATTAAAGTCTGTATTTTGCTAAACCCAGAATACCTGACCCTTCGATCGCAGCATGAGCTGTAAACTGCAGCTACCGCTTCTCTCTTCTTCTTCACTCGCTCCTCCAGGTCTGTCCTGTGTAAACTTTCTCAGGTATTGACTTCCCCGTCTCATCGCTTCCTTCATCCGTACAGCACATCCCGCTTCTTTAAAGACCGCTGGGATTCCGGCTTATGAGAGCCAGAGACTGCAGCTGTTTGATTTGCTCAGGTCTTCCTAATGTGCTTGTCCCGAGAGAGCGAGCGGATGGGAAAAAGCACTAACGCTTCTTCATAATCTCTCATTCCAATGCTCCTCCAGTACCGACTGCACCATTAGCCAGCCAGAGATGCTCACATACTGTACTACAGCTAAGAATACAACACTGACGATGACAAAAGGAGATTGTACAGTCGGCTGGACATCATCGTGAAAATAGCCCCTGACAGGTGTCGTGTTCACATCGCTCGTATTTATGTCCCGGTTTTGACCAGGATCAATTCCCATGTTGGTTCTGGCAGAAATTAGAAATTGTCTGAAGGTGACAGCGGTGATGTGTGTTTGTGGAAACGCTGATGTGTGAATTGTGACAGCGAGCATAATGGGATCGAGGCAGCTGTCACTCATGACACATTTTATAAACACTCAACGTCAGTCAAGTTTTTTCGTGCTGTCGGCTATCTATACAATGATGATGTTCATTAGTTTCTGTATCTTGTCAGGCGTATTGTCACCTTGCCTCAGTAGGATTTCCCTTTGACGTCAGAGGAGTGTGTTTTACCAGCACTGCTCATATTATTTGACCTCTCTTACGTTCATCCCTTTAAAGATCACTTCCATCCGGGTCATGGCACCAATGACCTTTTCATACTAGCAATTTCTATTAAGTAGGAGAAAAGCTTGATATATACTGGTGGAGAGGGGGGCGATAAGCTGCCCTCCATTTCCTAATGCTAGGCAGAAATGACATCATTAGCTGTTGTTAATAATAAAGGTTCATCAAAAGAGATGTAGGGTGCATACAGGGCCGGATTAAGAACACATTGGGCCCTGGGGCTATAGCAAATCCAAGGGTCCCTTTTTATTTTTTTTACCTCACAAAAGTATATATATATATATATATATATATTGTTGTTGTTGTTATTATTAACTAGATATTAAAGTTTGAGGACAAACTTTATGGTGGCTTGAAAAGCCGAGTCTAAAAGTTTGAAGTCGTTTTAAAGTGTAAATAACTGATGCAGTTTTTATGAAGTTTGAAACAGTCGGCATAGAGGCATAGATAAGTACATATATGTTAGCATGTTTCTAGGTTGTTGCTAGGCGGTTGCTAAAGTATTCTGAGTGGTTGCTAGGCAGTTGCTAACATCAATTAGTATGATTCTAGCATTAATTAGCATGTTACTAGCATGTTTCTAGCATGAATTAGCATGTTACTAGCATGATTCTAGCATATATTAGCATGTTGTTAACATGATTCTAGCATGAATTAGCATGTTATTAGCGTATTTCTAGCATGAATTAGCATGTTACTAGCATGTTTCTAGCATGAATTAACATGTTATTAGCATGATTCTAGCATGAATAAGCATGTTACTAGGATGATTCTAGCATGAATTAGCATGTTGTTAGCATGATTCTAACATGAATTAGCATGTTATTAGCGTATTTCTAGCATGAATTAGCATGTTACTAGCATGTTTCTAGCATGAATTAGCAGGTTGTTAGCATGATTCTAGTATCAATTAGCATGTTACCAGCGTGTTACTAGCATGAATTAGCATGTAACTAGCATGATATTAGCATGAATTAGCATGTAACTAGCATGATATTAGCATGTTACTAGCATGATTCTAGCATGAATCAGCTTGTTTCTAGCATGAATTAGCATGTTGTTAGCATGAATTAGCATGTTACTAGCATGACTAGCATGTCACTATCGTGTTGCTAGCACCTTTCTAGCAAGATTAGCATGTCAATAGGAAGTTTAAACTGTTAGCATGTGTTAGAATAGCTAGTCACAGTCTCTAGGACAGTTGCTAGGGTGCTGAAATTGGTTGCTAGGGAGTGGCTAGTAAGTTTAAAGGTAATCAATGATTGGCTGCTGGCTAGACTGAGTTGAATGAGGCCAGACTCTAGTCTGTAGGACAGTCTGATGCAGAGTTATGAGCTCACAAAGGTTGATGCAATGTTAAGTAAATGGGAGTCTTTTACAATGGAAGTCTATGGGACAGTTGCTAGGGTGCTGTAAGTGGTTGCTAGGGAGTGGCTAGTAAGTTAAAAAGTCATCCGTTATTAGCTGCTGGCTAGACTGAGTTAAATGAGTCCAGTTAGAAGTCTGTAGGACAGTCTGATGCAGAGTTATGAGCTCACAAAGTTTGACCCAATGTTAAGTCAATGGGACTTTTGGGAATTTTCTGGGTCGTTTTTCGGAAAACCCAAAGTCGGATCAGTTAGAAAAGATATAGCAACCCGAGTCAGACCAGTTTGAAGGTTTGACGAAAGTTTGAAGTATGTAGCTTAAAAGGTTTAGGAGGAGATACACTTAGAAATTAGTCTCAGAAGAAGAAGAAGAAGAAGAAGTTTAAGATAGATAACAATATGCTGGCTTTTCAAGCCACCATAATAATTTACTAATTAATATTATTATCTAAATTTCCACCATTTGATTTATATTTGATTATTATATATATATTTTATATTTGATCAAAATAGGCCTGCAAGATATACAAAGGCTATACAAAATAATGGCATAATATGAACTTTAAAGATCAAATAGGTTGCAAAAATCAACAACAACAAAAAATTTGCAATACTTGCTAAATTAGTGATTTGTAATATCTACTTTAAATAGGGGTTTCCCTTTTAAAGGTGTCTTTAGAGCTTTAGCTGACCATAAATCTTTAAAATCCATGCTTCTAATATCCAAATTATCATGGTCTTCTGAGTTACAGAGGACTAGCATCCCTATTATTTTTATTTATTTTTATTTATTTAATTTTTTTTGCATCAGATATTAAGTCTGATGAAAGCCAGCGCCAATATTTCATTGCTTCATAATATTACTGTTGTTTTCATAAAAGGGGCAAAGTAAACATTCATAAAAACGTTTGCTAACTGGTTCAGTTAGACTTACTGTAAAGCATAACCGAGTGTATTCACTTAAAATACATCCTTCGCAATGATGGACATTTTGATAACTACTTGTATAGGCAGTTTGATTTGTTTGCAGACTGTTTCGGTTATACTGTGTTATGGAAGGATTGTACATTAAATACTCTGATTGACATTAAATACTCTGATTGGGCTACAGCCAGTCCGAGCCCCAGTTCTGAGCACTCCGAGCACCGGCGTCACTGTTCTTGAACAGCAGTGAACCAAAAGGAATACTTCACATTATCAACCAGAGAAAGCATAACACAAAGAGGCGTTTCCCGCGTCATAGCGCAAATTAATTCTTCAGCCAATCAAGGACCCCCTTCTTCCGTGGGCCCTGGGGCTTCATGTGCCCTTATGTTAATCCGGCCCTGGGTGTATGCTTTTGGAATCCACAGAACCTAAAGTATGTTTTGAGGAAATTTTGCAACAGGAAAGACATTCATGGAGACATTTTGGCTAGATTTTATTTTATAATATGTGTAGTTACCTATGAAAGTACTAGGTTATATTGGGAAACTACATCGTTAAGGTCAGGGGTGTGCAAACTCAGTCCTGTCCTGCAGATTTTAGTTCGACCCCCAATTAGACACACCTGAACCAGCTAATCAAGCTCTTTCTGTGTGTACTAGAGACCTCAACGCAGGTGTGTTGAAGGAAGTTGGAGCTATGCAGGACACCGGCCCTCCAGGACCGAGTTTGGGCACCCCTGGTTAAGGTTATGTTCAGGGGTAGGTTTAGAGATAATACCTAGTTATTTCCTATTTTAAGTAATGACTGTACATAGTACTGTATGTACATGCTAAACCTGTATAAAATAGAACTCTACTAGCATTTTATATTAGTAACTTTGTTCTCTGGAGCTTCAATGGATATTCCCCATAGTAAACACTCACCCTGATCAGATGCAGAAGATATAGTATATGCAATCGAAGACTTTTTTTTTGGTGGAATAAAGTGTTCTTGGAGCTTCATTTGATATTAGTTAAACCACGGGTTTCACATGGGCTGTATTGAAAATATTTGTGGTTCTTTTTCTCGACTTTGAACGTCTCTGGTCTGTTGCTGTCTATTGAGCAACATAGGCTGAGGCTGAAAACAGAACCCTGTATATGTTTCTGGAGACCGTGAATTATGTAGCCAGAGGTACGAATGGCTGCATTTCAATTTCTAAACGAACGCTACGCTACGGTGCGGTATGATGCCATTACTTTTCGCGCTTACCACCTGACCGCTTACCTCGTATGAACAGCTTTCCCACTGTTCATTCCGTTAGCTGGCCATGTACGTCAGCAGACTTGAGACGCAGAGAGGAGTTGACGACGACGTTTGGTGAAGAATGGTTCCAGAAAGCAGGTAAGACAAAAAACAGAATGCAAAAAATAAAATAAACAAATAAATAACAGGGTGAGAATGTGGTCAAATCTGAAAACATGGTAAAAATCAGACGAGGGCTTTTCTTTTTCTGGATTCCTTTTGAAATTTGTTGGTTGGGTTTAGGGAAGTGGGTGGGTGGGTCAATCAATTAACTTGGTTGGGTTTAGGGAAAGGGGAGGGTGGGTCAGTCGATCGGTCAGTCAGTCAGCCATTCAGTCAGTCAAACAGAAATGTATATAGAGGTACATTTTCAGAATGATTCTGGGTTGCTGTGGAGGAAGATGGAGCTCTCAGATTTCATCTACAATATCTTAACTTCCCAGGTAGCAAAGAATTCTGGCCTAGATTTGGTATAAAGCTGGCAGAGGAGGCTATCATCCGGCACTGGCATACAGCATGTGGTTTGGACATCGTCTTGTGTGGCATCGCACAATAAAATTTGAGCCAGATGTAAAATGTAGTATTTGACCCAGATGTTAAAAACTGATATGAGGGCCATGTGAGTTTGGCCTGTCTTGACCCATATTTAAAATACATTAAAATTATTATTGAGTAAAGAAATAAAATTCTACCAATCAGGTCGTTTTGACAAAGCTTGCCCATAGTGTGCCTAAAGCGCAATGCTTGGGTTTATCAGTTTCATTGCAATTGGGACACACTAACTTATATGGCCCAGTTCAGGCCCAGTTATGAGTTAATAACTTGGCTGTGACTTGACCTAGATATGGTCCATGTTTGGCTCTTGTCTGGAAGCCAGACTTGGTCCAGTCATGTACAGTAATTCACTGCGGCATGTGGGCCAAACAAAACCTGATTGCGTGGACCAGCGTTGGGCCAGATAATTTTGGCATGAGGGTTGTGTTTCAAAGATGAAGAAGGTCTCAGGGTATTGTAATGGCATGAGGGTGAGTAATTAATACCCTTTTTTTTCTTTTTGAGTGAGCTAACCCTTTAGGACTTCCGTTGTGAGTAACTTTTGGGAACAACTTTTCTGTTTATCTTCACCAAACATGGGATTTGGGTCAAAGAGCTCTATTACTATTAGCTTCTAAGGTAAGGAGGTAAAGTATACCTGCACAGCTCATATAAACTGGCCTCTGTTGAGCAGAGATTTCAAAACTTCAATCCCATTTGGGTCACAGCACCACTGCAACATTTTCAGCTCAACCTGCTCTAAGCTGGGCTCAAATTTTGTGACAACCAACAGGGAACTCAGACGTGCTAACTAGAACACTCAAGACCATAGCCTCCACCATTATGTAACATTTCTGCTCTGCTCAGGGCTTGAACTGGCAATAGCTGGGTCCACTAACAAGGTCACCAAAGACCTGTCATTCACTAGTGCACCTATTAAAGCAAAGTTTATCTGCTCAGCTCTAATAACCTGATCTCTGTTTACAGTCTGCCCTCTGAACCAGGTTTCAGTGTGTCATGGCGCTAATATAATTGGCTGTGTACTCAATAGTCAATATCAGATGTGAGAATCAGACCTGCTAACTAGCATACTAGTGTAGCTGGGGAATGGAGTTTACTTGCACATGTCATTTACCCATTTTAAAGTTCAACCCTTATCCTGGTCAGGGCACCGATGTAAACTTTTCTGCTCTGCCTGCTACACACTTGGATCAAACCTGTGAGTTGGGCTCACTAACAAAGACATGTATTGTTAGTTGATCTAATCATGACTAAGAAAGTGAGGTTTACTCCCAACGTTCATATAAACTGGCTTTTGCGGCACTGACATCTCAAAACCTCAATCCAATTCAGGTCAAGACTCCACTGTAACCATTTCATGCTCCAAGTTGGGCTCAAATTTGTGACAGCCAACATGAGGGTCAAACGTTTGAACCAGAACACAACACCCACAGCCTCTATTGTCAATCGATTCAATGTCAGATAGCCTAGTTCAAGCTGCTCTGCTGATGGCCGTCCTCTGAGAGTACAGTGTCTGATCATGTATCGCAGTGGTAAACAAACCTGCTCCTGGAGGTCCACCTTCAACCAGAGTTCAGCCCCAACCCTAAATAAACACACCTTCACCAGCTAATTGGGACCACTAGAAGGTTCTAGGCAGGTGTGTTGGACTTCAAATCTGTAGGATAGTGACCACACAGAAGTAGACTCAGACAACACAGCCATACACACAGCCATTCTGGTGTTCTGGAGGGTTTAAACATAGACATGTGCAGCTAAATCAATTAAATTGTTAGCCAAATCAATTAAAAGTGATTATTATCTGAGCTATAATTTTGTTACTAGAACATATGATGTTCTAAATATGTTCAGAGCTGTACATAGTTAAAGTGCCACTATAATGCCCTTATTACTTACTTAGTTACTCGTTTTCTTTTGGATGATTCCTGCAATAGTTTTACATCCATCCAAGTTCAAAAACACAATTCCCCCAAAATGTCCATGGATTGCAGCTTCAGCTTTTTCCTCATAGTGTTACTATGAAGAACTGGCTGAGATCCAGTCACAGATGCAATCAAACAAAAAAGTTTATTATTAAAACATTTAACATAATAAAAGAAAGAGGAAACAGGCTCAGATTCTGGTCATGTGGCTCTACTCTGGTCTGATTGGTTAGATAGCTGTATTCTGCTCTGATTGGTCATGTGGCTCTACTTTGCTCTGATTAGTCAGATGGCATTACTTCTACTCTGATCAGATGCCTCTACTCTGCAGTGATTGGTCAGATAGCGCAACTCTGCTTTGATTGGTCAGATGGCTCTATTTTGCTCTGATTGGTAAGAAGACCCTACTTGGCTCTGATTAGTCAGATGTTCTTTACTCTGCTTTGATTGGTCAAATGGCTCTATTTAGCTCTGATTGGTCAGAATACAGTATTTTGGTCTGATTGGTCAGATGGTTGTACTCTGTTCTGACTGCTCAGGTGGGTCTACTCTGCTCTGATTGATCAGATAGTCCCACACTTATTTGATTTGGTCAGGTGGCCATACTCTGTCATGACAGATTGCCCTTATGCTGCTGTGATTGGTCAGATGGCTCTGCTGTGATTGGCCAGATGTTTCTACCCTGCTGTGATTAGTCAAATTGCCCTACTTTACTTTTATTGGTCAGATTGCCCAACTCTGGTCTGATTGGTCAGATGGCCTTACTCTTCTTTAATTGGTGTCACAACCTATTTGATGTTAGTCTAGAGCAGGGGTGTTCAAACTCGGTCCTGGAGGGCCGGTGTCCTGCATAGTTTAGCTCCAACTTTCTTCAACACACCTGCCTGCAGCTTTCTAGTATACCTACAAATCAGAATCAGAATCAGTTTTATTGCCAAATGTGCTGCACACACACAAGGAATTTAGTTTGGCTACAGAAGCTTCCAGTGTATATAAAGTGACAAGTGACAACACAAAATAATTAAATATGAAAAAAAAAAAAAAGACAATAAACATTGAACAGATGCAGTTAGTCAAAAAATCTGGATGTTGAATTGTGTGTAAAGATTTGTTATAAACATACAGGTTATAGGGTGCTTTGTACAAATGTAAATGGAGACGGTATTGCATTGTATAGTGATATATCTATGTACAAGTTCGTATGAGAGGTATTGTACTTATTTATTGCACAGTAGGGGAATATTTAACTGTTCATAAGGTATACAGCCTGAGGAAAGAAACTTTTCCTGTGTCTGGCTGTTTTTGTGCTTGGTGCTCTGAAGCGCCGACCAGACGGTAACAGTTCGAACAGGTAGTGTGCTGGGTGTGAGGGGTCCAGAGTGATTTTGCGAGCCCTTTTACTCACTCTGGAAGAGTACAGTTCTTGAAGTGTAGGAAGGGTAGTGCCAGTGATTCGTTCAGCAGTCCAGTAGTCAGTAGTCGTTCAGTAGTCTACGGAGGTCGGTTTTGGCAGCTGAGCCAAACCAGACGGTGATTGAAGTCAGAAGATGGATTGGACGACTGCTGAGTAGAACTGTAGAAAGAGCTTGATTAGCTGGTTCAGGTGTGTTTAATTGGAGTTGGAACTAAAATATGCAGGACACCAGCCCTTCAGGACAGCCCTGGTCTAGGGTAAAAGGAATAACATTTAAGGCGTGGCAATTTACTACGTGTTGGTGGAAGCAAAAAGACATAGACGGAAATGCCAACGAAAGTGAAACAAATATATTAGGTCAACTCAGGAGTAAGGGGACTCCCTAAGGCAGTGGTCACCAAACTTGTTCCTGGAGGGCCGATGTCCTGAAGATTTTAGCTCCAACCCTAATCAAACACACCTGATCAAGCTAATCAAGGTCTTGCTAGGTGTACTTGAAACATCCAGGCAGGTGTGTTGAGGAAAGTTGGAGCTAAACCCTGCAGGGGCACCGGCCCTCCAGGACCGATATTGGTGACCCCTGCCCTAAGGCGATGAGGGAAATAACAAAACAATTCTAACTCAAGAGTAACCTTTTACCTCTCTAGAAAGCATATTAAAAGAAAAGAAAAGGAAGGTCCTCAGCGCCGTATTCTTCCATATTCTCAGCTGTTGGATAAATAAAAAACAAAAGTCTCTAACAACAAATCAGACGTTCAGAATTAGTTTTTTCTTGTGGGAGATGATAAAGTAGTTTGCAGATCTTTTACAACTCAATAGCACACATTAAGGCTGACATATGAACAAATCATAACAGGACACTTATTAACATATATTCAGTCCCCCTCTTAGACAAAGTTTCAAAGTGTGAACATGTTGATTAATAATTATAATTGATTAATTTGAGGTACAAGTTGACAATTATTTCCTTTGGCAATCACCAACATGTCACAGAGAGAGAGCTTAAGCTGTGTTAAACCCAGACAAAGTGAGATTTGAAAAGCAGTGGCTAGACGGCACAAGCTCGGATGCTGCCATTGATTCGTGTTCCTTCCCCTCGTATGCTAATTTGTCCTGTACACTGGGTGTACGTCTGATGTAGCTGTCATTACAGAGATAAAAGTGTTGTCTGGGGATTAGTTTGCGTAGCACAGCTGTGTGTGTGATCACTGAACAGGGTCAGGCAGCGGACAGTCTGCTGGGTGAGACGACCTGTGAGAGAGTGTGTGAGGACGAGATTTTCAGGAGATCCCCGTAGAGGTCACAGGAACAGGCGGTGGTGAAGGAAAGTTTGCGGTGTCATCATTTATTCATACCCATGTCATTCCAAACCTGTATGGCTTCCTCCTCCCGTGGAACACAAAAGGATAGATGGGATTTATGGATGGAATTAAAAGATCTGAAACACATCTTGCCTTCCGTATTGTAACACCGCAAAGAGGGGGATAAACAGAGAGAAAAGGACACAGACTTGGTTCTATACATTGCCGGTTGATTGGATGTTGAGGGGGGAAAAGAAACGTGTTCGACAAGATCTAAAAATGCTGTAGTGTTTATTTCAGGCCAGCAGTTAGCAATGTGACTTTATTTGTAAAGATTATCTATCTATCTATCTATCTATCTATCTATCTATCTATCTATCTATCTATCTATCTATCTATCTATCTATCTATCTATCTATCTATCTATCTATCTATCTATCTATCTATCTATCTATCTATCTAAACTCACCTTCTCCTCTCAGTCATCGGCTAGTATTGAAGTCGGATGGTTGTCTTCATCTTCGCTCCTCTTCTTCCATGGATATTTCTTATGAGAGGCCTTCATACCCTACTGAAAAAACTAGCCTAGACTGGTTGGCTGGGTTTAGCTGGTTGACCAGCCTGGTTTTAGAGGGGTTTTGGCCATTTCCAGGCTGGTGTCTAGCCATTTCCTTTCTGGTCTTAGCTTGTCAGGCTGGAAATGACCAGCTAAAACCAGCTTGACAAGCCTAGCCAGGCTGGGAGCCCAGCCAAAACCAACTATGTCCGGCTTAAACCAGGCTGGTCAAGTTGGTTTTAGTAACAGCTAAGACCAGGCTGGAAATGGCTGGAAACCAGCCTGGTAATGGCCAAAACCCCTCTAAAACCAGGCTGGTCAACCAGCTAAAACCAGCCAACCAGCCTAGGCTGGTTTAAGCTGGATTTTTCAGCAGGGTACTGATCAGGGGAAGTGAATTATTCTTATCTGATGTCTACTAGAAGATCTGCTATCACTCTGATGAACTGTGAGCTTGCATACTCATCAACGGATGCCATTACGTGTTTTCTGATCATTCTCATCGATCTAGAGGACGGCTTACACTTGTCTAGTGTTATCAGAAGATCAGCTATCTACTAGATGAACTGTGTGTCTGTATGCTCACCTGCTGTGTCTCCTACGAGCGAACGTCAAGTGAGATCAATAACATCTACTGTTGACACTTATATTGGTTACAGAAGATTACTACAGTATATATATATATATATATATATATATATATATATATATATATATATATATATATATATATATATATACCCTGCTGAAAAATCCAGCTTAAACCAGCCTAGGCTGGTTGGCTGGTTTTAGTTGGTTGACCAGCCTGGTTTTAGAGGGGTTTTGGCCATTTCCAGTCTGGTTTCCAGCCATTTCCAGCCTGGTCTTAGCTGTTCAGGCTGGAAAATAACCAGCTAAATCCAACTAAAACCAGCTTAACCAGCCTGGTTTAAGCTGGACATAGTTGGTTTTGGCTGGGCTCCCAGTCTGACTAGGTGGTCAAGCTGGTTTTAGCTGGTCATTTCAAGCCTGACCAGCTAAGACCAGCCTGGAAATGGCCAAAACCCCTCTAAAACCAGGCTGGTCAACCAGCCAAAACCAGCCAACCAGCCTAGGCTGGTTTAAGATGTTTTTTTCAGTAGGGTATATATATATATATATATATATATATATATATATATATATATTAATATATCAGCCCTCTGGATTCCCTTTGTGATTAGTGACTGTGTTTTGAATAAATACTGTAAAAAGATAACCATCTCAGTCTTCTTTGTCCATCAGCGTGACACATGTAGAGTTCCACACAATTTATTTGTGTTGGGACAACATGAAGGAATTCCGTTAGCTTATTAGTTTTTACAAATTGAAGTGGATTGAACGTAAAACAGTTAAGTTGCCCCCCAAAAAAATCATGAATTGTGTTGTTTCAGCTTATTATAAGCAAGTAGTTTGAACAAACAGTAATCGTCATGTTTTTTTAAGTGTAATTTTAGACAACGCTGTGTACAGACAGATGGATTTAAACTTCTCTTTCCCATTCTCAGAAAGGAAATAAAAAGAGCAACATTCTAAGAACCTGACACGCGTTTTGAATAATTCTCAAAGGATCCATTCTTCAGGCCTCTATTTGTGCGTGATTGATTCTCTGAAAATCTCTACGCAAGCTCTGAAATCAAAGGCTGACGTCCATTCGTGCTCCAGTGATGCTGTTTTCTGTGCAGCCGCTCTGAAAACAGCATGATATAATTGAAGTGGGATGTAATGGGAGTGGATCAGCGCGTAAGCAGGACCGGAGATGACGGTCACACCAAGAGGTCAGGACAGGGGACGGGTTTTCATGCTCGTCTTTTGTCTGAGTGGGCAGACGAGAGAGGTGTGTAAGAGCCGGGGGGCTTAAACAAACCTAATCCCCCCTTACCCCTTTAACACGTGTGAATGTGTGTAGTCACATCCAATTAGGAGTGTTGTTCTGCTAATGTGTGAATGCAGGCTCCTGAGCACATTAAAGACTGCTGTAAATCACGACTCGTGCTTTAATTTATTGAAGCCCTGGCAATAATATACTGCAGCTAAACTCTCTCTCTCTCTCTCTCTCTCTCAGCACAGTCTTGGCTCCGTTTCATATCTCATCCGAAAACTAGAGTAAAAAAAAAAAGCTCTGCAGTGTCTACAAGTCAGCCGTGATTCATGGAGAATCAAAGGCAGGAGCCATAACTCACAATCATCCCATAATACACACATCTAGAGCCGTTCCACTCGATGTGCTTTAAAGTGGTCACACCATACATTATTTCTCTTTTCCCCTCCATGTCGATGTATATATGTTGTTAGTCAGGGATCTTTTGTGCAGTAAACGTTGATTTACGACATTTTCTTTCACCCTCCTTGACCCTGCGAGTGCGGAAGTCTGCAATAACTGATGAAAGGAATCAAATACAGTTCACATTCGTCTCAGTGGCAGGTGTTATACTGTAGTTTGCATCGGATATATGGTGATGTGAAAAAGTATTTGCCCCTTAATGATTTCTTAATTTTTTGCATGTTTGTCACACTTTAATGTTTCGGATCATCAAAGAATTTTAAATAATAGTCAAAGACGACACAAACACATCATGTAGTTTTGGAAATTTAGATCTAGGCTATCATGGGAAGACAAAAGCCACTACATAGAAGTACCTGTGTGAAAAAGTGTTTGCCCTCCCGGCTGGTTTATCACACCTGACTTAAATTTCTCTAGCCACACCCAGGCTTGATTACTGCCACACCTGTTTGCAATCAAGAAATCACTTAAATAGGACCTGCCTGACAAAGTGAAGTAGACCAAAAGATCCTCAAAATGCAGACGTCGTGCTGAGATCCAAAGAAGTTCAGAAGCAAATGTGAAAGAAAATCTTTCTGGAAATAGGTTATAAAGCCAGTCCTAAAGCTTTGGGACTGCAGCGAACCACAGCGAGAGCCTTTATCTACAAAGCATAAAAACATGGAGCAGTGAAGAACCTTCCCTGAAATGGCAGGCTAACCAAAATTACCCCAAAAGTGCAGCAACAACTCATCGGAGAGGTCACGAATGATCCCACAACATCCAAAGGCCCGCAGGCCTCACTTGCCTTAGTTAGGAGTAGTGTTCATGACTCCACCATATAAAAGAGAACTGGCAAAAATGGTCTGCAAGTTCCAAGATGAAAACCACTGCTGAGCAAAAAGAACACATAGACTTATCTCAGTTTTGCCAGATGATTCCGAAGACTTTGGGGAAAATACTCCAAACTGACGAACTTTTTGGAAGGTGTCTGTCCTATTATATGTGTAATAAAAGTAACATCACCAGTATTTTAAAAAAAGAGCATCATATCAACAGTAAAAGTTGGTGCTGGTGGCAGTGTGATGGTTTGGGGCTGTTCTGCTGGTTCAGGACCTGGGCGACTGATAAATGAAACCATGAATTCTGCTCTGTGCCAAAATATCTTGAAGGCAAATGTCCAGCCATCTTTTAGCGACCAAAAAGCTGAAGGGAACCTGGTTTCTGCTGAAGGACAATGACCCAAAGCACACCAGCAATTCCACCTCTGAATGGCTGAAGAAAAACAAAATGAAGACTTTGGAGTGTCCTAGCCAAAGCCCTGAACTGAATCCAAATTGAGATGCTTTGGCATGATCAGGGCCAGACAGAATCTGCGGACATTTTTTTTGCTATTTCTGCGCAGAATATTGATTTATGCAGAATGATTTTGGGTGCATCATAACTAAAAACTTAATATACGAAATAAAAAATGATACTTTTTAAACTTTTGTTTAACCTTTACGATGCAAATCCAATTAGATCCACTTATTTGGTAAACAAAGCAAGTTTCCCATTTAATATATCTAGTAAAAGACAAGAAAATATTACTTTACAAACTGTATTGTGAATAAATCAATGGAACTGAAATGAATTTAAAAACTGAATAAATCTTCATTTACACACATTCACACAAGTAATTAAATAAACTTGATGAGCTAAAAATCTGCAGATTTCTGTGCACGTAGATTCCATATGGACCAAGGCATGACCTTAAAAGGCTGTTCATTCTTGAAAACTCTCCAATATGGCTGAATTACAACAGTTCTGCAAATATAAGTGCAGTAAATTCCTCCATAGCACTGTAACAGACTCATTGCGAGTTATTGAAAATGCTTGCAGCTGCTAACCTGTTAATGAGTTTAGGAAGCAAACATTTTTTCACACAGGGCTATGTAGTTTTGTATTTTGTTTTCCCTTAATATTAAAAACCTTAATTTCAAAACTGCATAATGTGTTTACTTGTGTTATCTGTGACTAATATTTAAATTTGTTTGACGATCTCAGTTTCAGTTTCAGTTTGCTTTATTTTGTCATTCAAAACATCACAATAAAATTGTAATGCAGAACGAAATTACGTTGCAACAGACCCAACAAGAACATAAAAACATCACAATACAAATGCTATAAAATCCTAACATGATAAACAAGCTTTTATAATATCATAAAAATATAAAAATATAGTTATATAAAATATAACCTGATTAAAAAAAAAAAGTAGAGAGTAACTTAATACTAAAATACCTATTTCACCATTTGTCATAATAGTTGTAATATTGATAATTTATGCTAGTTTAACTATTTATTGATTTATTATTTTACACTAGCTATCTGAAACATTAGAAAAAATAAATAAAGAAATCACAACCACTTTCGCTAACACTTTCACACCACTGTATAGTCAATAATTCATAATAAATTCAGCAGTATTTTTTAACCATACTATAGTAAAATGTATTATTCTGTAGATATTATTTACAACTGTAGGATTGGGTTTTAAACCACAGCGGTTCGAACTGTAGTTCTGCCGAATGGGCAGTATTAATAGCTATAAATGTGGGAGAGCGTTGATATTATGTGATTGTATTGTATTGCAATATGGAACAGTTAAGAGTTGATGTTCAATCAAAAGTAATTCACAAAGACTTGAAAATGAGAATAATGACAATAATTCTCTATGGTTACAACTGAATTAATTACAAAATAACTGTATAAAATGATCAAATATGAAATTATATAACATATGATATAAATGTACCCAGCTTAAATGTAAAATTAAAGTTACCAGAGGTAGAAAGAGAGACACGGGGGGAGGGAGAGAGGGACAAAGAGAGCAGGCCCAGAAGTTAGCCGGATTGCAGTAAAGTCAGAGAAGATAGACTCCAGAGGAGGAGAGGAGCAGAGGAGGAAAGCAGACCAGGAAAAGACAGGGCAGGAAAAGAAAAGAGGCAGAGCAGCGTTTTACCACCTATTTTGTATCTTTCTTGACCATGTGACTAAAGCCCAAATGCTGAGACATTCAAACTGACCAATCAACATGTGACCACATCGTAAAACCCCCAAAGTCCACACACCAGTCCCTGATCTTATCAGTATCTGCCTTTGGAGTCAGTATGGACCTTCTTGAGTCAAAAACACATGTTTTGTCATGTAAACAAATGCATATAATAATTTAGCCTCTTACACAACACAAATGGGCGCAAATGCATTCGCTATTTCAACAATGTACAGCATAATGTGAAAATGATACCTGCGCCGGGCTGAAACTTCTAAAAAATTAAAAATACACTTGCGTCGTGCCTGTCGCCGCATTGCACCGGATGTATGATAGGGCCCTGTGTGTGAGCGCAAATAATAAATTGCTGGCTGCAGTTCACTGAATGTCCACCGATGACGCTTTTAACAGTTTTTGAACTCTAAACAGATCCAAATGGTTGGATTTGACTGCATTCACACACTCATCCTCCATCTGATGCCGTGTCCACATTTGCTTGTTTTTCACAGGGTGTGTCGAAGAACCGGTGACCCCTGCACAGTGTGTGTGGTCTTCCCATCATTACATCACGTCCTCCACCCGTGGAGCTGTTGGATGATCTGCAGCTCTCAGCGTCCGGCTTTCTGGACACACCCAACACTACATGCAGGAATAATGAGCAGATCAAGCAGAATATAGAAAACCCACCCACACACACATACACACACACACAATAACAGATTTGAATATATATATAGTATTGTACCAGAACAAGTGCACTTCTGAACTTGAGCAGTGTTATTGATTGTGTTCTTAGTTTAGTTAGACAGTAAAACATTATATATATATATATATATATATATATATATATATATATATATATATATATATATATATATATATATATATACATACATATATATATATATATATATATATATATATATATATATATATATATATATATATATATATATATACATACATATATATATATATATATATATATATATATATATATATATATATATATATATATATATATATATATATATATTAGGGCTGCATGATTCTGGCCCGCTTGACCAGCCTAGCCAGGCTAAACCAGGCTGGTCAAGCTGGTTTTAGCTGGTCAATTTTTAGCCTGACCAGCTAAGACCAGGGTGGAAATGGCTGGAAACCAGCCTGGAAATGGCCAAAACCCCTCTAAAACCAGGCTGGTCAACCAGCTAAAACCAGCCAACCAGCCTAGGCTGGTTTAAGCTGGATTTTTCAGCAGGGAAATCTCATTTCGACACATATTTTGGGAAAACGCTTTGACATGTTTCAAAAATGTAACTTCGAACAGTACACAAGGGTTAAAAATGAGTCCCTCTGTGTTGTACAATAAGATGCCTCACAGTTCTCCAGTCAGGTGTAAGGCTGTTGTTCACACCAATTGTTAGGCTTCTCACACGGAGATATCCTGCAGTTCCAAGCCCGCTTTATCCATTTCCATCCCTGTTTGTTTCGAACCGCAAGGATTTTAAGCAGCTTTAGACAGCCAGACCAGGCCAAGGTGGTTAAACCATAGTACACCGTATCCTGTTTATAGAGTTTAAGAGCACAGAATTAGACAGCTATTTTCAGATACGCAGAAGAAGCGTGATTTCTCCTTGATGAACTCTCTCTGCGTGACCCGCGGGTGACTCACTCACAAACACACACGTATGCAGGAACAAATGCCAAGCCCACCCATGATTATGAAGGATCAGCCTTCTGTTGTTGTATTTCATATCGGGCGCTGAAGAAACACCTCAATTTACTCCTCAAGATCCCCCTCCAGCGACATTCCCTTCTTTTTTTTCAAGACTGAAGCAAACAAAGAAAGAAAGCTGATCAATCACATAAATGAATTACAAGCTTTTAAGAACTACCCAGGAGGAAAACGGAGGCGTTTATACTGATGTTTTGATTTGGGAGTGAAGGCTAACACGGTTTAATCCACGCTATTAACTTCTCCGTTCATTTCCAGAGCTGGAAAAAACAAAACAAAGAAGCAATGTTTTCTTTACAGAGCCTTTTTTCTGGCCTGCCAAACAGTGAACACTTTACTGGTTTTTGATTTAAGTAGATAGGTGATATAAACCTGTTTACATTAATAGCTCTTGATAAAATGAGCCAATGTATGCATATTTAGATTTAGAAAGTATTATTGTACATATTTTTTTATATTTTCTTATAATTTTATGGTTGAAAGTGTCCTTAAATCATGTATCTAATGCTATTTTTACAATATTTTCACAATTTTTCCGATTATATATATATATATATATATATATATATATATATATATATATATATATATATATATATATATATATATATATATGGTGGATTTAGGCATGGGCAATAAGGGCGACATCTTGATAGGGGCGGCATCACTCTCGTCCGCGACACCTCCTTCTTCACATGCATCAGAGCGTCATCTTTTGCCTGGAGCGCCAGTTAGGCTTGTGCTGTTCCTAACTGGTGTTTAGCTGCATTGCTTTAATGCACTCTTACATTGGGCTCACACATATACTCTGCACTCTGGCTACTGAATGCAGTTGATCAATCACAACAGACTATAGGTCATCGGACCAATCAGCGCAGATTAGCATCGCGCCAAGAAGGGGTTTAGGAACAAATTAATAGCTGAACGAATCATATGGGAGTCTTTGGAATGATTAGGTAAAAATAAATGCATATTATAAGACAATGGATGTGTTGCATTGCCTTGCATGCATATCAGCCTGTTGTTGGAGACCCCAAAACCAAACTTTAATAATATTGTGCTATATGACAAACAAACCATACAGTGTGTATGAGTCAGGAAATTTACATTGGCCAACTTGAATTCAGAAATATGTGAAAGTACGCAGGACTTGCGAGGCAGACAGCAGGCTCCCAGACAGACTGTGAATATACGAAAGTAAAATAACTTTAAAGAAAGTAAAGAATAAGTTTCAGAAAGTTCACGGAGAGGGAGACGGCAGAAAGTGCACCCCGTTTGCTTCCTTGTATTATTTATTTATTTTGTGATTGTGAGTGAACACAAATAGCAGACCTTTAACAGTTTTCAATTCACAATCTGTGATCTGTAAAACTTTAATTTTACTTCATTTTAAGCCACTTTCACATATTTAATAATACTTTAAAATGGGAATTGCAGATCTTTCTGTCTGCTTCACCATAGTTGCATCCCAAATAACACACTATGCACTCTCTCTCTTTCTCTTTCTCTCTCTCTCTCTCTCTCTCTCTCTCACTATATATATATATATATATATATATATATATATATATATATATATATATATATATATATATATGTATATATATATATATATATATATATATATATATATATATATATATATATATATATATATATATATATATATGGTGTATGGGTTTAGTGTCATCCCAAATGGACTGATCTTTACTAACCCGAAATTCAAATGATGGCAAATGATGTTTAACTGTGGCGTTTAATGGTTGACCCACAAAGCCAACTGTGTAAAATAAATGATCAAGCTACCAAATTGACACTTTTCACACTTCCCGGGTTTCTCAGCAGCAAAATATGAATGGAAGAGTACAACAAATAATTTTTGCAGGTCTATTTGCTCAAATAATTAAAGAAAAACTCAACGATTGTGTTGTCCTTTTAGAAAAGGAAAAAAAAATGTGTGAGACTGATAACCGCAACCAAAATTATAGATGCTGCATTAGAAACACCTCTAATTAATGTAATTTATGAATTTCTTTAGCAATTTGTTGATAAAATACAAAATACAAAGTACTATAGCTTAATATATCTACCCCCCTGCTCTCCCCCCACTGAGCATCATGGACAGCATTGTGGCAGCAGTGGAGTCATTCAGGTTCCTGGGCACCACCATCTCTCAGGACCTGAAGTGGGACACTCACATTGACTCCATTGTCAAAAAAGCTCAACAGAGGCTGTACTTTCTTCGTCAGCTGAGGAAGTTTTACCTCCCAAAGGAGCTGCTGAAACAGTTCTACACCTCCATCATTGAATCAGTCATCTGCACATCAATAACTGTCTGGTTTAGCTCAGCTACTAAATACGACCTCCAAAGACTACGTCGAATAGTTCGGACTGCTGAGCGAATCACTGGTACAACCCTTCCTACTCCCCAAGAACTGTACTTATCCAGAGCGAGCAGAAGGGCTGCCAAAATCACTCTGGACCCCTCACACCCAGCACACTGCCTCTTTGAACTTTTACCTTATGGTCGACGCTACAGAGCACTGCGCACCAGAACAGCCCGACACAGAAACAGTTTCTTCCCTCAGGCAATCCATCTCATGAACACTTGATGATAATAATTGTGGAACCAACATCACTACTTGCTATACACTTTTATACACATATACACTTATTTAACAACACACTTTACATGCCAATTTGCACATAACAGCTGCACATATAATGTTGTATATAGTAATAAACACGTACATACACTTGTCAATCTGTATATTTGCACTCACTACTTCTATTTTTTAAAAAATATATTTATTATCTGTTTTTTGTCCTGTCTCTGTAATCCTGTTGCACTGTAGAAGCTCTGTCACCAAAACAAATTCCTCGTATGTGTGAACATACCTGGCAATAAAGCTCTTTCTGATTCTGATTCTGATTCTACATACGTTTAAAAAAACATCTAAGTGTTAAAAACTTTCAAGGATTTGACATTTTGATGGTCAAAATGCAAAATAAATAAAGTATTCTAACCTTAGCACCAAATAGCTCCTCTCCTTTTGCCACGCGAGCAAAGCTATGAATGTTGAGTGCCTAAAATGTTTAATATTACACTCTTCTGTTTAAATGTTGACACTTTTTTTAGGTTTAACTTGAACTATTTCTACTTCAAAATGGTGTGATTTGGATAGTACCTCGTCATTTTATTTTTTTCATAAATGATTCATTATTTTCCTAGTAAGAGAATGAATTGGTGGTTGTATTTAAAGTTCTTATTTCACATACAACCTTAGTTAAATATATTAGTTTAAACTTATTTGTTTCAGACGGTCTTAAACCTGACCGGCCAACACAATCTCACGGCAATTCGTAACTTTTTCATTTAGTGGCTAATTCGTATGAATTCGTACAATCTAATTCGTACAATTTAGTACTATTTGCTCATCCCCCATTGACAGTTGGGTTTAGGGGTGGGGTTAGGTGCCACGCCTCCATTTTAAAATCGTACAATTTCGAATGACTGAACTCATACGAATTCGTACGAATTAGCCACTAAACTGTCAAAACGTAAAATACTTATGTTTTCTCGTGAGGTCAGGCTGGACCAGCGCACCATTGGCTCTCTATGCCAAATCAACACAGCATTATCATCAGATTTATCACTAACAAAATGAGTAAATCAAGACTGCTTAAATATTCTGCAATAATCCCATTTCATACATCTTTCTTTCCACAACAAAATCAGCAACGAAGAGAAGCTAACATGGTGAATGAAGAATCAAAGAGACCAAGTAAAGCAATCTCAGAGCTGATTTCTATTGTATCTTCAATAAAACAACATTTTAGTTCTGTCAGAGGTAAAGTCAAACAGATTAGCAATAAGTGAAGCTTCTGGTGTTGCTTAATCATCCTCTGTTGAGATCTCGAGAGATTCTGTGTGTCTTATTTCAGTTTATTTCATCTTCGGCTGTGACTGAAGTCCAAATAAGACTATACAAGCTCTTTTTTAATCAAAATAAGATACAAACTTTCAGTCCGTACTCTCGGGGGATGTCATTTTAACACCCTTAAACATGCTAAAATGAATCATTTGGACAAAACTTTGCTTAATGAGATGTTAAATCAACTAGGGCTGATTAGTTTCACCTTGTGTAAAAACTAATTAGAGTGGTTTAAGGCAACTGACATTAACATAGGTTCTATGTTAATTCTTCTTGGGGTGTTCAATTTCAGCTACTTTACAAACTTTGATCAGTGTAATGCAATGGGATTTCCATGCAACCTTCTATTAATGTCAACTATTTAGGTTTCCTGGGCAAGACCAAGTGTGGTGACCCTTGGTTTAAGGCAGGGGTGCCCAATCTCAGTCCTGGAGGGCTGGTGTCCTGCAATGTGTAGTTCCAACCCCAATTAGACACACCTGAACCAGCTAATCAAGCTCTTAAGCTGCGGTCACACTTGACTTTTCTTCCCATAGACTTCCATTCATACACACGCGAATGCGTCAGACCGGAAACGCAAGGTCATGCGTCAAGTTTCGCATGTTGCAAAGTTCAAGCTTGGTGAACTCTGACCTGCGAAATCGCATCACTTGACAGCGTGAGACCAATCGAGGATCAAAACATGACCTCTCTGGGCAGAAATTTAAAACTTGGAGCAATCGCTCGCTTTTTTATGTCTAATAATCTTATTTAATCCCGCCCCTTTTCGCAGCACCGTACGACAGAATTTCGCACACACAAACTCCAATGTGACCGCAGCTTCACTAGGTATACTAGAAACCTCCAGGTAGGTGTGTTGAAGGAAGTTGGAGCTAAACTATGGACAACAAAGGATCATTCTGAAAACGTAGCCCTAAATACATTTCTGGAGATCGTGAATTATGTAGCCAGAAGTACATATGGCTGCGTTTCGTCTTTAAAATGATGCCGTTCCTTTTTCGCGCTAGCAGCTGACCACTTACCTCTGTATGAACAGCTTTCCTGCCGCTGCCAGTTTGTCCAGTGGCTCGCAGTGTATGTTGGTGGACTTGAGACACGGAGAAGAGTTGATCACAACGACAGGGTTTGAGTCTGGTGAAGAACGGTGCCAGAAAGCAGGTAAGACAAAAACAAAAGCTAAAAAATAAAATAAGTAAATAACAGGGTGATAATGTGGTAAATTCTGAAAATGTGGTAAAAATCAGGGGGCTTTTCTTTTTCTGGATTGCTTTTGAAAACACTGTCGGTTGGGATTTAGGGAATTAGGTGTCGGGCGATCGGTCAGTCGATCAGTCTGTCACTCAGTCGACAGCGGCCTCTGGTGGATTTACGAGAGAACAGCAGGCGTGAATGCCACTCGCATACCTCCTAGGATGTATTTGGTGCTCTCCAGAAATATATATACAGCTACGCTTTCAGAATGAGCCAATGAATGAGTTGACTATGGAGGGCAATGATCCTCCAGGGTCAAGTTTGGGCATCCCTGGTTTAAGGCAACTAGTTTCCTCAAAGGGTTTGAGTTCTCTTAACTCATTGGGTATTACAGTGAACAAAAAGTCCCATACATGTACAATGAGGAAGAGTACTCATTTACCATAACCAAGTCAACCAAATGTCACATAAACTCCTTTGGCTTGAGTCAATAACCCCCCAGATGTGTTCAAATGTCTGAAGATGAGACAGTGGAAACAGTCATTTTCTGACTATATAGATTTTTTGGTAACACAAATCATGCTATTTACTACTTGCTTGTTACCCTGTTAAGATATTAACTATTCATTAGTTATTCTAAAGTATGATCTTAATCTGCATCTCTAATCCTACCCAACTTCTACCTGACTAACTATTAATAAACAGCCAATTAGTAGCTTATTAAGCTGGTAGTGTTAATTAATAGTTTGCTAAAACCGTGAATTGTGACATAAACTAAACTGTTACCCTTTTTTTGACAGATCCATCTGGATATACTCATCGACACGTATTTGTCTGTTTTCAGGAGGTGTCAATCAAGACCATCTCAGTGTGACGCTGTAGGGTGTGTGTGTTTATACACACCGCTGAAGTGTGTGTGAGCTCGTCTCTATAGTCAGGGCCTCTGCGGCTCTCGTGTTTCTGCTACAGACCATCTGCTGCATGAGCCTGACGTGATGCCAGCAGAGACACAGGAGAGCAATCTGCCAAATGCACACACACACACCTAAACAAACGCACACAAACACGCACACACATACAGCTATCTTTATGAGGACTACCCATAGAAATAACTATGTTCATACTGTATATATTGTATATTCTCTCCCCCTACCCCAACCCTAACGCCAACACACACATACAAAAGCCATGCATCTGAAAAGACTAAAGCGCCTAACGTTGAACCTTGTAGCACTCCCTAGAAATGAATCGTGCTTGGGAGATACGAGTCTCATGAGTGCCTGGATATTTCAATCCACATTCAATATATCTCTCAGCCATTTTCTTCATGGAGGCCAAAACCAAATGTTTCCCCATAATTTCACCTTTTACTGGTATCGCTACTCTTGTGGTGCTCACATCGTAGGTATACATAAAAGGTATACATCATACCTGCCAACACTCCCAAAAACACCCGTAATTTCACCCTGCCCCTGGTCCTAAGCTTTTTGGTACAGTCTGTAATACCCCCGGGTCACCAACTTTGGTATAGTATCTGTTCGCAGCAGCCGTCCAAAACCCAGACCATAATACAGCTAATCGTACAGCATCAGGCAAATTCACCCTTCCTCCCCTCCCGGTATCCCGGAACTTCAGAGAAAATGTTGGCAGGTATGGTATACACACACTCAAACTACAACCGTACACATATAGTCGACAATAAATGCATTTAAATGTGTTACATTGCAGGATACTACATTAAAGATACATATATTTCATGTTAAACTTTTTATGTGACTTTCATCTGTATTTTTATGTCTGATGCAGATTGTACGACCAAGGTGTTGCTTAATTACAAACTAAATAAAAGATCCTGCATGTGAGCAAAAGTCAACCCAGGCTCATTATGGATATACCTCTGTATACATTTCTAGAGAGCACGATATAGTTGCATTTTTGTGAGGATCCACCAGAGGCCACTGTGTATGCTTTTTCAGATCTCAAATTTCTCTAGCGAGTGCCTTTCATGCCTGCTGTTTTCGCTTAAATCCACCAGGTGATGCTGTCTGACCCCACCCACTTCCCTAAACCCAACCAATAGTGTTTTCAAAAGCACCAATTGACCCGATCACCCTCTTCCCTAAACCCAACCGACAGTGTTTTCAAAAGCAATCCAGAAAAAGAAGAGCCCTCACGGCCGCCTGATTTCTACAACGTTTTCAGTTCTTACCACGTTCTCACTCTGTTTTTCACTCATTTATTAATTTTTTTGCCTTTTGTTTTACCTGCTTTCTGGAATCATTCTTTGCCGGACTCGAACCCTGTCATCACAGTCAACTTCTCTCTGCGCCTCAAGTCCGCTGACGAATGCGGTGAGCTACTGGGCAAACTGTTAAGAGCGGAAAAGCCTTCCAGATGGAGGTAAGCGGTCAGCTGGTAGTGCGAAAATAAACAGAAGTCGTCAGCGGTGTCATACTGCACCTTAGCATTCATTTTAAATACGCAGCTTTGGCTATATAATTCACACTCTCCAGAAATGTATACAGAGCTACGTTTTCACAACGAGTGTATTAATAAACCATTAACTAACACTACTAGCTTAATAAACTAGCTTAATAAACTACTTTATTAATAGTAAGGTTGAAGTTAGGTTTAAGTTTTGGGTAGGATTAGGGATGCAGAATAAGATCATACTTTAAAACTACTTATGAACAGTTGATATCTTAATAATAGGCATGTAATAATATGGTAGTTATTAGCAATGTGTAACCAATAAAAGTAGTAATATTTTGAGAATAGATTATTTTAAACCCTACAATCATTTATTAACATTCTAGAACAACATCTTTCATCCTGAAATGGTTGTTTTAAAACGTAGTTGTCATATTTATATTTGTTATTTACTTAGGACTTGTTTTGCCACTGTTAATTAATTTCTCGTGTGTTTCTATAGAGCATTTTGAGGGATGTAAACAAAAACAACGGTCCCAAGGTATTTCCGGTTTTACATTTTTAATTTGTGTAGCTTTCGAGAATCCAAAAAGAGCCACATATTGATAATGTTATGATAGCTGTTTTAACATTAAGTTATGATTGAATTGCCTCTCGTTACAGTTTTGAAATAGTTTGATAACAAGCAGGAAATGTTCATGGGCCAATGACATGACCACATTGAGGTTGACTTATTATGTTCACCTGTGCCTTGTTTAGATTTTCAGTATCCTGTGCATTTACAGCCCTCAGTTGTTCATTGTCCATTCTTGTCCATTACTGGGGAGGTTAGGGGCTTAGGGGGAAGTTAGGATGACTCCAAGGGCCCATGCCAGTTTGGGGCCCCCAGAGTTACTATTACAACCTGCTCTTCAATTACGTCCGCTCCACCTCCCCCTCTTCTCTTTCGTCCGCAACACCATCCCCACCCCCCACCCGCTCTTCACTTTCATCTGCGACGACTGTATATATTTCATAAAAACCCTGTAAATAAAGCTTCTTTTAATGCTGCCACTACCGATACTTTCTGACTTTCAAGAACCAGTGAGCCACTGACCTAGATATGGACCTGCTGTGACCGAGGAGTAAAGACATCAATATAGGCCTCAGAAATGTCTTAAAATAAATGCCCAGCATAAATTGCTCAATATCCAACAGACTGCCTTCACTCCATCATGCTGTAAAACCTGTCATATATAGTATGATGCACCGACATCAGCACTGACCCTACTTTAACATCTCAAAGGACAGGTACAGTAAACAATTGCAATATATATTGTACACCACCTTGACTACTTCACAAAAGGACACACCCACATGTTGGTATTGGTGGCTTATGAGGATTCCTCATACACAATGCATGTCCTCATAAACCACCCCATGTTGTAATACCTAGGTCATACCAATGTCATCATACACATTTCTGTCCTTGTAAACCACACACACAGATTAACACACATTTGGCTAATGTTTAGCGAATGCTATACTGCAGCAAACAGATTTAACGGCTCTCCCCTAGGCGTCCACATTATAAACATCCTGCTGTGTCTGAACAGAGCCGTCTTTATACCCACCGGTGCTGCGCTGACTACAGCCAATTTATCTGCAAAGATTTATTAGATGTATTTTATAAGAACAAAAAAAAAGAGTAAAGTATGTTCGCAGAGACCCTGCTGCTCGGAGCCGCTGCTGATTGAGTTAAACCTGGCTTTCGCACTTGTTTTGACACAATATGATCATCCACCTGGACACTTGGTAGAAATGGAGCCAGACATGCTACTGAGACCCAGTATATACTATAATACACACGAAAATACTCCACAATAGAACTTTTTTTTTTGCACTTGAACCTGTTCTGCAATCACGGTACTACTAAATATGCTAACATTTGACTCACGTGAAGACCCTATAGTAATTTATAGTGAATGTTATAGTATGCTATGCTAGTATGCTATAGTAACCATGCTATAGTTAATTGTACTGTATTATATACATTTTAGGATTTACAACTCTTGTTAATGAATGCTACAGCATTTTGAAGTATAGTGAACTGATAATAAATAGTGTAATAAATACTGTCCTATACTTTAGTTTTTACTACAGTAATCTGTGGTGTATTGTATTATAATATACCCTAGTTGCAGAAAACTGCATTATTGGGTAATTTGTTTATGTTACTGTAATTGTGCTACTGTAGGATTATCACGGCATATTAAAGTAATTGACCAAAGTATAATCCAAAAAACGATTTATTTAACAGTTAACATCCTTATTTGCATGTTTTTTAAGACAGTGTCTCTGATTGGATGAGCTCGGCACTCAGTTTACGTAAAATACAAAGTGGCTACGGCCCTGTTCGCATCTGCAACTATTAATAAGATGCATTTTCATCCCTTTTGTCCACTTTTGACCACTTTCAGACACTTTTCTGATAAAGGAGGGTCAGTGCCCTATTGAAAAAAAAACAGCTTAGACCAGCCTAGGCTGATTGGCTGGTTTTAGCTAGTTGACCAGCCTGGTTTTTGAGGGGTTTTGGCCATTTCCAGGCTGGTTTCCAGCCATTTCCAGTCTGGTCTTAGCTGGTCAGGTTGGAAAATGACCAGCTAAAACCAGCTTGACCAGCCTAGCCAGGCTGGGAGCCCAGCCAAAACCAGCTATGTCCAGCTGGTCAAGCTGGTTTTAGCTGGATTTAGCTGGTCATTTTCCAGCCTGACCAGCTAGGACCAGGCTGGAAATGGCTGGAAATCAGCCTGGAAATGGCCAAAACCCCTCTAAAACCAGGCTGATCAACCAGCTAAAACCAGCCAACCAGCCTAGGCTGGTTTAAGCTGGATTTTTCAGCAGGGTGGGCAGGTCTTTTCAGATCTTTTAATGTAATACTGCAAAAAATAAATAATAATAATAATAATCATAATTTCCTCCATGTTTAAGAGAAGCTGTATATCGTAGTCAGGGCTTGACATTGGCTTTTTTGATCACCAGCCACTGTGGCTAGTAGTTTTCCAATGTTACTAGCCACTCTGCATTTTTACTTGCCACAATTTTGTTGTTGGGAAAATATATTTTATATGCATAAATCTGACATTGGCAAGCTAAAATTACTTAATTTAGATTTTGTGTCATGTCCACATGAGACCTAATTCATTTCACTTTTTTGGTGTGTTGTGTTTGACTTTGCTCAATGAACATGAGCAAATGGGTTATGGTTTCACAGTGTTGCATTGCAACTAGTTCTTACTTCCCATGACTAGGCCCACTCGGAATCTGCGCGCGCAGAATTCCGCAGATTTCCAGCCTATCATTAATTCTGTGTATTTACTTGAGTTAATGTGTGTAACTCTATATTTATTCAGTTTTTAAATTAATTACCGTAATATTATTGACTAATATGAAAATGTTCATCTGATTTATGTACAATACAGTTTGTACAGTAATAATTTCTGTCTTTAAGTAGAGATATGAGAGATTTGCTTTGTTTACCAAATAAAGTGAATCTAATTGGATGTGCATTTTAAACATTAAATAAAAGTTAAAAAGGTATTATTTTTTATTTAATATATTTAGATTTTGGCTATGATACTCCCCAAATAATTCCGCAGAAATGCGCAGATTATTACCAAAATTCTCCACAGAAAAAGCTAAAAGCCTCCGCAGATTACGTCTGGCCCTACCCATGCCATTTCAGGACTCAACATTAAGGATTTACCTAATTTTTTCTCCTGCCACACCAAAAATAAATAAACACATAACCATTTAAGTATTAGTAGACTATCTGCTAAATATCAGCGCATACTGCTCCTTCAACAGACATTTAACTGACTATAAGAAACTTTGCAAGTACATGTCAACTTACACTAACCCTAACCCCAACCTAACAGTCTACTTATAATCTAATGAGAATTAATTGGCACGTAGATGCAATGTAACCATAGACTGTAAAATATATGGACGTAGTATCCGTGATGTCACCTATAGGTTTCCGAAGAGCGCAAATGAAGCTACAAGTAGGCGCGGCCAACCGTCGACATTTTGTTTGCGCGTCATCGCACCCATGGCGGGATACCAAACAAGGGCAAAGAGGTGGAGAGTGAGCAGAGCTACAGACACCTGCTGGCATTTTGCTTGGACCTGGTTTAGACAGAGCTTACTTTGGGAGAAACGCTTAATACTTCATTACCTGCGACTCGTTTGTGTTCTGACCACATGTGCTTGGTTGTATACAATATCAATAAAGTGTTTAGACTTTTAAAAACACTGCTGTAATACAATGAGCCACTAAGCATTGTTCTTATGACGTTTTTCAACAGGGGGAAAACGCGAATTACATCGCACACAGCGGCCTCTCGCGGATTCGCGAAAACAAAAACAGCAAAAATACGTACGTATTCTGGTCCGGGACGTATTTCGCGGTCTCCAGAAACGTCCACGGGACTACGTTTTCAGAAGGAGCCTGGGTTGCAACATTCAATCCCACACAATACCTGCTGGTGCTTGGACTCGAACCTGCAACCTTTGGATCACAAGTGCATTAGGCAATACGAATTTATGAAAAAACTAACAAACATAAAACCTGAATTTCCGCTTTTGTACTGTAAAGCAAACTTGTCTTCCTATTCCGAATACCTATAAGTATTCAATCTTTTTAAATACTATATTTACTCTCAGCTATTTGACGATTATGAATCTGCAACACACTATAACCAGCATCAATCAAAATAGAGAACGACTTCACAGAATAATTGTGATAACAGTGATTTTGCGCACAAGACATTAAACCGGATGCAACACATCTAGTGGTTTTCATTTGTAATATGTATTTTTTCATCTCTCATGTGGTTTCTTCCTCAGGATCTCTCTCTCACACACACATGCACAACACACACACATTTCCATCTATGATTTGATTACCGAGACTCACAGAATTTCGATGAGTTCAGTGTTTATAGCGCTGCAGCTGGAGGTGATGGCTGTTTTTTCCCCACAATACCTCTGCCATAAAACAGTCAAAGTTCTCTGCGTCTCCCAGCGGTGCCACATTATTACAGCAAGACAGACTGTTGTGCAGAGCTGTTCTGTGGAGGCAGCACATTGTCTCACACACACATTTGTACAGCTATCTTTATGGGGACTTACCATAGCTTTTTATACTGTACATAATGTATAGTATCCCCCGACCCCTAAACCCAAATGTCACAGCAAACCATCTGAATTTTCATATTTCCAGAACGCATCATTCTGTGTCATTTATGAGCCATTTATCTCATGGAGATCCCCCCAAAAATGTCCCCACAAGGTCACAATTTGCTGGTATTGCTATACTTGTGGCGACATTTGGTTTCTGCAATGTTAGGATTACAAGGTACACACAAAAACATGTCCTGCAAATATACTTACACTCTCTCTACTCTTAGCAAGGCAACATGTAAGCCGACAAGGTCAAATCCAAATTCTTCCCCTTAAGGTTGATTTATACTTCTGCATCAAGCGTACATGTATGGTCCGGCACAGCCGCACCTCTCAAAAAATCTAACTACACGTCGCAAGCGTAGCGCAAGCTCTGTGATTGGTCAGCTTGGTACCGGTGACAAGCATGGGCGGTGCTGAGAGGAGTGAGTGTTTACAAGTGTCAGGTTCCGTGAAGGAGCTCCAGATGGAAACTGTTGTTTTGTGTTTACCTTTATGATTAATGTTGTTGCACTTCTGCCGGTTCCCGCCTCTGAATGAGCGAGTTTTAGCTACTTGTAGCATTCAGAAAAATACCCGCTAAGAAACTCAACACAGAGGAATATTAAAAACCTACTGCCAGCTAACGTTTCGGACAAGGTTATTATAGTTAACGAAAACAAATGTAAAAAAAACGAAAACTAGATTTAAAAATTTTTCTTGTTTGTTTCGTTAACTTAAAAATAAAAACGAGTTTTTTTTAAAAACTAGAATTGCCTGAAACTGTATTGTGTGCATACAAAACTAACTTAAACTAGTAAAAATAATAGCAAAAACCTCATTCGGTTTTGTCTTTGTAAATGTATTTAATACATAAGCCTTTTAGAAGTAAATTTATTTACTTTGCGATGCGAGTTTTACGCCTGGTGTTTGAGCCGTACGGCACATCAGAGTCTGCTCCTGCTGCCATTGGCCAGATCAAGCCGATCCTCCACCATTCAGTCCTCACTGTTGCTGCCACGACAAAAACAACAGCTGGACTTGACAGAAGAATGGTGACAGCATTAAATATGACCCGAGCAGACACTTAAAAGTATTAATTAACACATTTGTGTCCAATAGTGGGTTTTATTTACGTATTAGTGATCCTGATCGCAAACAAATCCTTCTTTTTAACCGGAGTGAACCGTGAACCGATTGAACAAGTTCACCAAATCAAACTGAATCATTTGAAAGGATTCGCATCTCCAGTAAGCACTTATCCATGCAGACTTACTTTTTAACATGGCTTATACCCCCCTCTGACTCGAAATTAACCAGTTTCCCGAGTTATGCAGTTATTAGAACAGTACACAGAGACTGGATTGTGACTGAAGCAAAGTTGAGCAACTGCAGCGCGGCTTAAATGAGAGGATCTGTCGTACGTTTATTTTCCAAAAGAATAACGTAATGAAATTTAAATAAGTGAATCATGCTTCAGAATTAAATTTTAGGAAACATTTCAGATCATGTTTTAACTGACTGAAATTATGATTGCTGACTACCTATTTTTGATATGTTGAGCCCTAACATGGGAGGATTGTCACGAAAGATCCAGTTTATGGAAAGGATCTGAACTTTCCATCACTACTGTGTATCTAACCCCAGAAGCAACCTTGCACATATATTGAACGGTATTAGGGCTGCTACCTTGTGGGCTGTTGTATTTGAATTTGAGGATGGGCAGATGGTAGTGTTCATGTGTCCTCTGAAAACAGGTTTCAAAAATATAGCATTGGTTGAGTTATTATACAATATTCTGATGATTTTGTATCTTGCACCTAACAAATATTCTAAAATATATCAAATTAATAAAACGAAACTAAAACTAAGCAATTTCAAAATATATAAACTAATAGAAACTAGTAAATCTACCTCTAAAAACTAATTAAGACTAACTGAATCTGAAAACAAATTCTAAAAGACTTAAAACTAATGAAAAATCCAAAACTATTAAAACCTTGGTTTTGGAAGTGTTATTGCAGAACAGCACTAACAGCATGGAGAACTATAAATGCACGACCACGCGCAGGGGCGGACTTAGTAATTTGGGGGCCCTAGGCAATTAAAGGAACCTTTATCTTCCTAATAAAATATATAAAGCAATAAATTCACAAATTAAAAACAAGTTCACAAACTATGTACAGCAGAGGTGTCCAAACTTTGTCCTGGAGGGCCGATGTCCTGCAGATTTTAGCTCCAACTTGATTCTAAAAGCCTAGTAAGAGCTTGATTAGCTAGCCCAGTTGTGTCTGATTGGGGTTGGAACTAAACTTTGCAAGACACCCACCCTTGAGGACCGAGTTTAGGCCCCCCAATGAAATAGTAATAATAATTAAAAAGCTGCGCTTCGTTGTTTGTCAAATTTCTACATTTATTTCCCCGAAAGTTCTCAAAATTCTCACTCTTGCACACTCTACCTGCCTCTACTCTGCTTGCTGGCAGACTGGTGTCACTAAAATCTCTATGATGGTGAACAACAGCAAGACAATAATAGACGGTCAACTTAAATTATTAAATTTTAAGCAAAGGACAAGCAGATTGGTTTGACTGTACCAGGGAAATACCTCACGCTCGCGGTGCTGAAACATTGAAATGCAGAGGAACGATCTGCTCTCAATGCTGCAGGTCTGAGAGACGGCTGTGTGGCACTGTGCCACCTTTGAGTGCTCTGAGGCAGGTGAGAGACTAACGGCATCAGCCGCAGCTTGTTGCTAAGAGTAACGTTAGGAACACGGACATATGACAGTCTCGAAAAATTTCCAGTGACAACTAAAAACATTCGCTAGTCACTTTTTTGGAAATTTGGCGCTAGGGCGGTCTGAAAAGTCACTAAGTTGGCAACACTGGCTGGCAGTGTATTGATTGAAGCGCTCACACCTCATGCATGTGCAGCATGTGCAGTACGGAAGGAACTTTCCATTATTTATGGGAGGCCTTGGTTTTGAAAAGAAGTAATAATGTTAAAATCTTAACAGTTATAGACAGATTTTACAACATATGATAGAAAACGTACAAAATAGCTATATAATTTTAATACAGGCTTCTTGGTTTTGGTCGGGGGCCCCTAATTCCCTGGGGCCCTAAGCGCCTGCTTACCTTGCTTATTGGTTAAGTCCGCCTCTGACTACGTGCAAGGTGGCCACCGTGGATCACGCCAATCACTCGACACAGAAGTATAAATCAGCCCGTCCACTGACTCGGATTCAAAATCTTTATTGAATAAACTGCCAATTATTTTAATAAACATAAAATGTGCCTAACAGGTGACCAAGCCTAGAGAGACCCTGGCGCAATCCCTATATTACCCCTAAGCCCTTCCACTTAGATCCCAATTCCATTTTGCTTGATAGTGTAGGGCCGTACATGCATTTCATTAGCTGAGATGATGTGATTATATCAACCTACTGAGGAACTAATAACTGTCACATGATGAATCGAAGCTCATCACAATCATATTTTCCTCTAGCGCAGTAAGTCAATACTAATATACAGGATTCAGTGTCTTTTGCACAACTACTAAACACCATCACAATGTAATGGATATTATAATAACAAAATTAGATGTTACATAAAACCTTATTGCTCATAATTGATCAAATGAAATAATCTAAAATATCTATCCAGTCATTAGAGATTTATTTTAAAAGCATCTTTCCAACCTCAAACTTTAAACGCCAGTGCGTGTGTAAACATGATATATTTCTTTGTTTGAATAAAGACTGAAATGCAACATCAAGATATTAATGCCTTTTAAAACATAACAGCTGTATGAATAACTTAATGAAGTCTCTGTAGTGCTACAGGTGAATGAGTTCAGTGTGTTCGTCATAATTGCAAAATGAGCATGTCATTAATCAGCGAAGGAGAAACTCTGTTCCAGAAAGACCTTTCTTTATGAACGTTTTATTCATGAATGAAATCCAGAGGGAACTAAAAAAATAGCTATATGGTTCAATTAAATTGTCGTCAAAGTTCAACAAGTACGAAACATAAGTGAAACACAGCATTTTACATATTTGAAGATTTATTTATGTGTGTGTTACTTTAGTTCAACATGAAATCAGGAAATGAGCTTCCCTTCTAATTAAATCCTACGGCGATAAATATTTTAATTAATATAAATTCATTATACACTAAATAAAATGTCTACTATGCATTCAATATTGTATCAACCTACTTGTATCAACTTAACTTCATCTTATATTACAATCTGTATGTTGATATTGTGCATTTAAACCAACCCAGGCTCATTCTGAAAACGTACCCCTATATACATTTCTGGAGAGCGCCAAATAGGTCCCTGGAGGTATGTTTTTTTTTTGGTTTTTATTTTCACGAATCCATCAGAGGCTATTGTGTATGATTTTTGAGATCTTAAATTTCTCTCACGAGTGCGATTCGTGCCTGCTGTTCTCACGTTAATCCACCAGAGGCCGCTGTCGACTGACTGATCGACTGACTCACACTCTTCCTTCCCTGAACCCAACAATAGTGCTTTCAAAAGCAGAAAGTGCGTACCAAATTGCACTATTCTACACCATTTTGTAGTTTAAATAGTGTAAGGAGTGCATTCACACTGAAAACTTTACAAATAATAAGTGCACTTTAATTACCCCGATGATGCACTTATTCAACCGGTAAAATGAAGTGTGGAATGATGGACACTTTACGCACTCAACGACTGCAGTTTTGCTCACGTAGTAGAAGGGGACGCCATCCAAAAAAGAAAAGCCCTTGCCTAATTTTTACCACGTTTTCAGATTTTACTACATTCTCACCCTGTTATTTACTTGCTTATTTCAATTTTTGGCTTCTGTTTTTGTTTTACCTGCTTTCTGGAACCGTTCTTCGTCGTACCCGAACTCCGTCGTCATGGTCAACTCTTCTGTGTCTCAAGTCCGCCGACGTACATGGCTAGCTACTGGACAAACTGGTAACAGTGGGAAAGCTGTCCATATGGAAGTAAGAGGTCAGCTGGTAGCGCAAAAAGGAACGGTGTCATACCGCCTTGTATCGTTCGTTTTAAAGATGAAATGCAGGTATTTGTAGCTCTGGCTACATATTTCACGATCTCCAGAAATGTATATAGGGGTACGTTTTCAGAATGAGCCTATGTTGATTTTAACATTGAAACTTTCAGAAAAAGAAGCCATTTAAATATTTGGTAACGGTCTTTGCTCATCGAAGTCCGAAATTTTCATATGCGATTTTTTAGTATTTGTAAACACGTAAACAAACCTTGCACACTGAGTCCGATGCATATGAATGAATCCATTATGATAAAACGAAAAACATTTCAGAGTCAGTTTAGGCAGTGATACGTTGTTCTCCTCTCTTCTCCAAAGTAGAAAAAGAAAGAGCAATAGGCTACATGTTGTGATTCAAGAGTTCCCACTTAGCTGATGATTGATTATAAAGCTTGTTTGGCATGCTGTCCCAGGAGAGAGCCCTGAGCTCATAAGATCCTCAAGCCCGGGGCTCCCTCACGTTTGCAAGGCGAGAGGGGAGTTTGAGCTTAGGTAGATCTGGAGAACTCCCCTGCTGTAGTAGCTAATAAACAGATAGTGATTGCAATTAAGAGATAACTACTTACTAGGAGCATGTCTATGGTGCCGGATTAGTCAATTAACTTAACTTGCATGTTTTTGGATGGTGGGAGGAAACCAGGGAACCCCGGGGAAACCCACGTGAGCACGGGGAGAATGTGTAAACTCCGCACAGAAACGTCGGCTGGCTTGGTAAGGGACTAAAACCAGTGACGTTCTTGCTGTGAGGCAACAGTGCTAACCACTGGGCCAACGTGCCACCCATCTAGGAAAGGAGGAGGAGTAGGGGTGGAAGGGGGGATTCTTCAAAACGATGATGGCTGTTATATGGAACTCAGGGTATTTATAGTGGCTTAGGAATCGTCTGATTGGTGAATCAGAATTGAATAACGCAGGGCCGGCTGCAGGCAATCATAAGCACGTGCTTCTCTTGACATTAGTTTATAAATAAACTCAACCCAGGCTCATTCTGAAAATGTAGTCCCGTGGACGTATCTGGCGACTGCGAATTATGTAGCCGGAGGTACGTATGGCGGCATTTCATTTTTTAAGCGAACGCTGCAGGGCGGCATGATGCTGTTCCTTTTAGTGCTTACCAGCTGACCTCTTACCTTCGTGTGGAGGGCTTTACCACCGCCACCAGTTCCAACATGGTAAAAAAATATCAGACGAGGGCTTTTCTTTTTCTGGACGGCTTTTGTAAATTGTGGGTTGGGTTTAGGAAAGTAAGCGGGAGGGTCAGTTGGTAAAATTGGTTGGGTTCGGGGAAGGAAGAGGGTGGGTCGGCCGGCTGATTGGCCGGTCGCCCAGTCAATCATTCAGCCAGTCGGACGGACAGACGATCGTTCAACAGCGGCCTCTGGTGGGTTTACACAAGAACAGCGGGGCGCGAACGGCACTCGCGAGAGACATTTGAGAAGCAAATTTATTTTGCAGTCTCCAGAAACGTCCATGGGACTACGTTTTCAGAATGAGCCTGGGTTGAATAAACTTCACTTATCCAATACTGCATAGAGAGTGAGGAGAGTTTAACTCATTATCAACGAGCTGCGATGGATTATCCTGAAATGCAAAGTTTAGTTCAGGAAATCAGTGCAATTTTAATTTATTGCTTGTGATACACATTCACGTACGCAAACAAATCCTGAACAGAGACTAGCAGTACCTATAGACATAATAGATGGCAGCCGCGTCGACGTGTTGAAGTAATGGAATGAAAGCAGACAATGCTTTCTTTTATAAAGTCTATAGGCAGTACGTCAAATGTATGGAGACACACACACAGAGGTGCGCCAGTCACTGAATCCAGTCATGGGTGCTCCACTGTCTGCCACAGTCTTATAATATGCACTGTGTTTGTCATATAGTTATCTATAGCTCAAATGGCGGCATTCTGTATTTCACTTTTCGCTTGTACGGTGGCTCTGAATTGTCAAAACACCGTTCAAAATGGCGTTTTCAGATGCAAAAAGCGAAGAAAAAAAAAGTCGAAGCCGGTTAATTATTTTTTTAATGATGGACGAACGTTTCAGAGGTAGTGTGTCAATACAATTGACACAATGTGCGGTTGAATTTAATTTTTATTGTGTGAAAATTACAGACAAACGTTTTGGATTTAGTGTGCGATAACCTTAACACTCTTAAAGCACTCTTAACACTCTTAAAGCTTAACGCTTCTTAAAGCAACCATTCCCACCATCAATTACTGGCTTATTAGTAATTAATAGCATTAATAGCACACTGTTTAATAGCATTCCTAATCCAACCCAATACCTAAACCCAACTACAACTTCCCGAACTATTGATTAGCAGCTAATTAGCAGTATTTGGGCTGAACGTCTCAGTTAACGGTTTGTTTATAACATGAATCGTGCGTTAAAATAAAGTGTGAGCGACTATTTGACTACGAACACCTATGAATAGTAATGAGTTGAGAGGTTGGTGAAACTGCAGGCAGGACCCGGTTTCGAATAAGCACATTAGTTACGTAAAATGCCACAAGCTCAACCCTCTGCCGTTTTATTTGTTTTGGCAATTAGGGCTGATAGGTCCGCCGAGGCCTCAGGAAAGCAGAGACTTTCTTTAATTGCTTCATTAAAACCTGCTGATTCCAAACCGACCTTGTCAAACCGAAAAATACATCCGAAGCTGCAGATTAGGGAGAAATACTGTATATGCAAATGACATTTTGATGATTTAATAAGAGATTGCGAATAGCAATGAGAAATATGCGCATGTTGGCTAATTAGACAGCGGATATACATGTTTACTTCACGGCTTGCTCTAGCAAACTTTCTAAAAATATAGTTTTTTACCACTTTAATCTTACAATTCTGTTTTTTTCCACTCTCAAAATTCTGAGTTTGTCAACTTTGTCTTGCAATTTAAGTATTAGTTATAATATGTACACTAAAAATGCTGGGTTCCACATGCTGTCCCAAAACAAGCAACTTAATTTTTTACAAATTGAAGTGAACATAAAACAATTAAGTTGTCCCCCCAAAAAAACTCTAAAATTGTGTTGCTTCATTCAATCATTCATTTTCCTTCAGCTTAGTTCCTTATGTATCAGGGGTCGCCACAGCGGAATGAACCGCCATCTATTCCAGCATATGTTTTTTAAGCAGTGGATGCCCTTCCAGCCGCAACCCAGTTCTCACATTCACACACACACTACAGCCAATTTAGTTTACCCAATTCGCATGTCTTTGGACTTGTGGGGGTAACCGGAGCACTCGGAGGAAACCCACGCCAACACGGGGATAACATGCAAACTCCACACAGAAATGGGACCTGGGCCAGCTGGGACTCAAACCGGTGACCTTCTTGCTGTGAGGTGACAGTGCTAACCACTGAGATTCAGCTCACTCTAAATAAATACCTTGAAGAAGTTTCAACATTTCTGGAGGTGGCAAATTACGTAGCCAGAGGAACGTGTGGATGTCTTTCGTCTTTAAAACAAAGGCTACGACGTGGTGCGACGCCATTTCTTTTTCCTTTTCATAGTGGCTCGTCGCGTACGTCAGGGGGCTTGAAATGCAGAGCGAATTCGACTATGATGACAAGGTTTGAGTCCAGCGAAGAACGATTCCAGAAAGCAGGTAAAACAAAAACAAAAGGAAAAATATTAAATAAATAAGTAAATAACAGGGTGAGAATGTGGTAAAATCTGAAAACGTGGTAAAAATCAGGCTGCCGCGAGGGCTCTTCTTTTTCTGGATTGCTTTTGAAAACACTGTCGGTTGGGTTTAGGGAAGTGGGTGAGCAGTTCAATCGGTGCTTTTTTTTAAAAACACTTTCTGGTGGGTTTAGGGAAGGGGGTGGGTGGGGTTATTGGTCAGTCGGTCGGTCAGTCAGTCGACAGCATGGATTTACATGAGAACAGTAGACACGAATGGCACTCACGAGAGAAATTTAAATAAAAAAAGAAAAGCTTACCATAGCATAATAATAATAATAATAATACATTCATTCATTCATTTTTCCTGGTTTGTCCCTGATTATCAGGGCTATGAACCACCAACTACTCTGGCATATGTTTTACGCAAGGGATGCTCTTTCAGGTGCAACCCGGTACTGTGAAAATAATAATAATAAAATCTGAATTGTGACCTAAAAGGTGAAACAAGTTTCCCTAGAAAAGTCTTAAATCACAGAGTGACTTAGCTATCTCCGAGTCACACGAGGTCAGAAAACTGCAGAGTCTCCAGATACAGATGATGAGCTGGTCTGATGTGCTGTAATGTGTTATTTAGCTGCAGAGGCTCGCTGTGACCATTTCCATCTGCTCCAGGTCATAAGCACTTCTGATCGGGCCCACTCTAGCCCAACCCGGACACTTTGAGCTCAGGCCAAAAGCTCTCAGAGGCTCTTCATGGCCATAATGACGTCTCATCACCACCAGGCGATAAAAGCCATTCATCGGACATCCGGAGGAGCCATGATTCACTCCCTCCAACTCACACACTGCGATCTGCTCAGATTCTATTACCTGAAGTGTTCGGGCTCTGAGGACTGAACTCTCTTAACTAGACATGACACAACACGTAATAAAAACAGTGGAGTTCAAAGCGAAGGAACTTGTAGTCATTGTTCAAAATGCGATTAAAATTGAACAAAAGCAATGACTTTAGCACACAAAAAAGATTACAACTAAAATCTTTGAAGGTTACAGCATCAAGATATGACTATGGAGTGTAGAGGCCGTCGTTTTGATTGACATCTGCACATCTGAAGCCACATGACGTCACTAGTCTCTCACAAGACATAACTAGACCATACCTGCCAACACTCCCGTTTTTCATAGGAGTCTCCCATACTTCAGACCCATCTCCCGCCACCCTCCCATTTTGTTATTTCTCCTGGAAAACTCCAATAATTTTCTGTAATACCCCCGGGTCGCAGACTTTGGTATAGTATCCGATTGCAGCGGCCGCCCGAAATCTGGTGCGTAGTTACTTTTCCGGTTTTCAGCTGTGTTATTTAGACACCTCACCCCCAACACCAAGCCACACACACCCCCTCATCCCCCCTGAACCCCAAGTCTCCCGGATTTTCAGAAACAAATGTTGGCAGGTATGAACTAGACTTTTGCACATGCTATTACCAGTCTCTCACAGGACATTACTAGTCTCTCACAGGACATAAGAACATCTTGATCTATGCTTTGCCAATTCACATTTGATTGCTAACCATAACTTTGTCAAGAAGGATTTTGCAGGGATTTTCAATAAGGTTTACATCAGGACTCCGGGTTGCCAATTTATTCTTGCAATGTTTTCAGCTTCAAGGAAGTGTTTTATGGGTTTTGCTGTCTGAAAGTTGGCACTGTCCTGCACTTTTAGAGCACAACTTGAAGTTGTCAACCCTTAATGATTGTTTAAGGGAATTTTAGAAGTATAAACATTATAAATTGTCTTATGTAACCTGACAGTTGTAGTTTTTATCAAATATTATCGCTCAGGTGCAGGTTATTCTTCATGATGCGTTTAGTTTAGTGTTTAGAAAAAACATTTAGTCTTATTTTATAGAAGAAATTTTCATTATAGGTGGATTAATACATTAGGGTTGGAAAAGCCATGCAACACCACCAAAATAAAAGCATTGCTTAGGATTGCTTTAAATATCTGAGCCGATTATATACTGACAATCAAAAGAAGACATGAAAATGTGAAACTAGAATTAACAGTAAAGACAAAACTGGACAGATAGGTACACTGTAAAAAATGTGTGATCAATTAGTCATGACAACATATGTTTTTAGTTCATTGTAACTTATTAAACTAAGTTAATCATGTTCTAACTTAATTTTATAATTTATGCAAGCTGTGTTATGTCAGTTTAACATAATATAAGTTCAATGGACTCATAAAGTTAATTTGATTCGGCTTAAAAATTTAAGGCAACCAGGATTTCTCACAGTGATGTTTTTATAAGAATTAAAATCAACTTTATATTAGGATTGAATTCAGGAACTTTCACAAAAGCATGCAGCAGAATGATAAAACTAAACTAAACTCCTAAATACTCAAAAGAAGAGATGACAAAGCACGTCCCAAGGGGCCATTTGCCTTAGCTTCTCTGCTCACCCATTCTGTGCCCCCCTGTACCCCCTTCCTCTTCTGTGCCATTGGGCACCAGGTCCCTGAAAGTTGACTCGGAGTGACCAAAGTTCATATTTTACCATATTCACTTCATCTTTAGAATGGATGATCTCAATCTTTACTTGTTTGATATCCTTTCAAATGTCTCTCTGAAACCGATTCACAGTAGTCGCCCACATGATGAGAAAGACTGAAAATTCAGGAGAACTCTGTTCCAAAGATCCTGAACAAATTGAATAATTACTTCGGAATCAAATTACACATGTAGCTATATTCAAATTGCGGTTAAACTGAAATTAATTGAGTTAGCTTTACAGAAGTGTGAATACAAGTTATATTTCCATGCCTGTGGATTGCATCATTTGGCCTGAAGGTCCCTAAAATAGTAAAAGAAACGTGAAGACTACATCTCATACCCTACTCACAAATGCATGAGGTGTGAAAAACCTGAAACCAGCAACACTGAAAGGTTAATAAAATTAATTGTTTTAGACATGACAACTTCTGTTTGGAATCAAACATGTTCAGACGTGTGACTTCTGCTTCATTGTGCTTCCATAAACATAACAGTATAATCTACATTGTAAATATACTGGAAGTAAGTTGTGTGTTGAGGGGTGTGTGAGAAGATGCTATCGATTAATTCAGTTCAGTATCAGTCATTAAAAACAGTGGCATCATTTATCTAAATTCATTTACACTCTTGTTCTCATCCAGCAGTGTCAGTGCAGTCAAATGACTGAATATTTAGTGTCTTTTAAACCCCATCTAAGGAAGCCAAAGGCAAGGAATCAATGAAAAAAGGAAAGAAAAGAAAAAGGACAAAACTTTGACTCAGTTGGGGGGCCAGTTCTCCTCTGGCCAAATGAACAAACACAGTGTGATTTATGATTCCAGGCTGCATGACAAGTTTCAGATAAACTGTGAACAGACTAGCCAAGATGAGCAAGCAGGAATCAGGCCACGTCAGGGATGAATCCATCAGATGTTCACCATTTGTCAACAGGCAGAGAAAAGTATTTTCTGTTGAAAGCAAACCGTCATTGTCTACTTCGACCTTAGACGTTTATCAATTTCATTCATTTGAGTTAGATAAGGTAAACGAGTTTGGCGTTGCTGTGCTGAAATTGCATCCCGAGCCCTCTGAGCTTAAAGGCTCGGACCTCCCATTCCTGGAGGAGACACGAGGCTTGACTTGAGCTCCTATTTCAAACCCCATGCCTTGAAGGTATTTTGCCAACGCAGGCTCATTCTGAGAACGTAGTTCCGTTGACGTTTCTGGAGACCACGAAATACGTCCCGGGAGGTACGTATTTTTGCAGTTTTTGTTTTCGCAAATCCGCGAGAGGCCGCTGTGCGCGCTTTTTTCCACGCCGTTCTCGCGTAAACCCGCCAGAAGCCGCTGTTGAACGACCTTCCGCCTGTCTGCCTGGATGACAGAATGATTGACCGTGCGACCGGCCAATCGGCTGACCCACCCTCCTCCGTCCCTAAACCCAACCAACGACGATTCACAAAAGCCGTCCAGAAAAAGAAAAGCCTTCGTCTGATTTTTACCATGTTTTCGGATTTTGACTACATTCTCACCCTGTGATGAACTTGTTCGCTTTATTTTGTGGATTTTGTTTTTGTTTTCTTACCTGATTTCTGGAACCGCTCTTCCCCGGACTGGAACCCGGTCGTCATGGTCAGCCCCTCTCTGCGCCTCGAGTCCGCCAAAGTACACGAAGAGCTAACCAGACAAACTGGTTGCGGTGGGAAAGCCCTCCACACCACCCTGCAGCGTTCGCTCAAAAAAATGAAATGCAGTCGTACGTACCCCCGGCTATGTATTTCGCAGTCTCCAGAAACGTCCATGGGACTACGTTCTCAGAATGAGCCTGGGTTGTATTTTGCAATTCGATTTTTTAAAAGAAAAGGGGGTAGATGAGGAGTTGGAGTGATGCCAGAACAAAAAAGTTGTGAACTTATGTTTGGAACTTCAATTGGATTGATCCAAGAATGACTTGCCAAACTCTACACAAGAAACTGAGTCTCTGACCATTTTCTAAAAATAAATAAATTGAATACTTAATTTAAATATCATTTAATTGACAACAACACTTTTTATGTAGGGGCGTCACGGTGGCGCAGCGGGTAGCACAATTGCCTCACAGCAAGAAAGTTGCTGGTTCAAGCTTTGGCTGGGTCAGTTGGCATTTCTGTGTGGAGCTTGCATGATCACGTGAGTTTCCTCAGGGTGCTCCAAAGACATGCGGTACAGGTGAGTTGGGTAGGCTAAATTGCCCCTAGAGTATGTGTGTGAATGAGTGTGTATGGATGTTTCCCTGTGATGGGTTGCAGCTGCGTAAAACATATGCTGGATAGGCTTGCGGTTCATTCCGCCGTGGTGACCCCAGATTAATAAAAGGACTAAGCCGGAAAGAAAATGACTTAATGACTTTTTTGTATTTCTTTACACCTGACACTTTCTTATAAATAATCAACAGTGGGTCAAAGAAGTATTTAGTCAGCCACCAGTTAAAAAGACGAGGTCTTTAATTTTCATCATAGGTATGCCTCAACTATGAGAGACAACGTTTAAAAAATCCAGGAAATCCCATTGTAGGATTTTTAAAGAATTTATTTGCAAATGATGGCGGAAAATAAGTATTTGGTCAGCAACAAAAGTATATCTCAATACTTTGTTATATACCGTTTGTTGGCAATGATAAAAGTCAAACTTTTCTGTAAGTCTTCTCGAGGTTTTCACACACTGTTGCTGGTATTATTTCTCCATGCAGATCTCCTCTAGAACAGTGATGTTTTGTCGTCCTGGTTCCTTTTTGCAGAAAAACAACCCCAAAGAATGATGTTTCCACCTCCATGCTTCACAGTAGGTATGGTGTTCTTTGAATGCAACTCAGCATTCTTTCTCCTCCAAACATGACAAGTTGGTTTTTACCAAAACTTCTGGATCATCCAAATGCTCTCTAGCAAACTACAGATGGCTTAAGCGGAGGGACACGTCTGGCACTGCAGGATTTAAGACCGCAGTGTGTTATTTATGGTAGCCTTTGTTACTTTGGTCCTAGCACTCTGCAGGTCATTCACTAGATCCCCCGTGTGGTTCTAGGATTTTTGCTCACTGTTCTTGTGATCATTTTGACCCCCGGGGTGAGATCTTGCGTGAAGTCCCAGATCGAGGGAGATTATCAGTGGTCTTGTATGTCTTCCATTTTCTAATAACTGCTCCCACAGTTGATTTCTTCACACCAAGCTGTTTACCTATTGCAGATTCAGTCTTCTCAGCCTGGTGCAGGTCTACAATTTTGTTTCTGGTGTCCTTTGACAGCTCTTTGGTCTTGGCCATAGTGCAGTTTGACTGTTTGAGGTTGTGGACAGGTGTTTGTTATACTGATAATGTGAGTGGACTTGACAAACCCCCTAAAGAACACACTCTCTCCTCTCCGCATGCACCAGACACTTTCTTATAAGAACAAATTTTAGTATGCTAAAGGTAGGTGGCCTTGACAAACCAACTGTAGGTGAGATACTCTTTTCCTCTCCATTTGCACCAAGCACCTTCTTATTATCATCCTATACTTTTTGGAAATAGCGCAATTCTAAGTGTGGTCCACGCAGGTGAGTGGACTTGACAAACCACCTAGAGGACACACCCTCTCCTCTTCGCATGCACCAGACACTTTCTTATAAGAACAAATTTTAGTGTGCTTTATGCAGGTGAGTGGGCTTGACAAACCACCTGTAGGTGAGATACTCTTTTCGTCTCCATTTGCACCAGACACTCTCTTTTAAGCACCCTATACTTCTTGGAAAAATAGCACAATTCTGATTGGGATCTACATATGTGAGTGGGTTTGACAAACCACCTGTAGGTGAGATATTCTTTTCCTCTCCATTTGCAAAAGGCACCTTCTTATTATAATCCTATACTTCTCGGAAATTCTTCTTGCAATTCTGAGTGTGCTCCACACAGGTGAGTGGGCTTGATAAACCACCTACAGGTGAGATACTCTTTTACTCTCCGTTTGCAAAAGGCACCTTCTTATTATAATCCTAAACCTCTTGTAAACAGTGCAATTCTGAGTGTGCTCCACATAGGTGAGTGGGCTTGATAAACCACCTGCAGGTGAGATACTCTTTTCATCTCCATTTGCACCAGACACCCTCTTTTAAGCACCCTATACTTCTTGGAAAAATAGCGCAATTCTGATTGGGATCTACATATGCGAGTGGGCTTGACAAACCACCTGTAGGTGAGATACCCTTTTCCTCTCCATTTGCAAAAGGCACCTTCTTGTCATAATCCTAAACTTCTTGGAAAGTGTGCTGCTTGCTGAGTGTGCTCCACGCAGGTGAGTGGGCTTGATAAACCACCTGCAGGCGAGATACTCTTTTTGTCTCCATTTACACCAGACACCCTCTTTTAAGCACCCTATACTTCTTGGAAATATAGTGCAATTCTGATTGTGATCTACATATGTGAGTGGGCTTGACAAACCACCTGTAGGTGAGATACACTTTTACTCTCCATTTGCAAAGGGCACCTTCTTATTATAATCCTAATCCTCTTGTAAACAGTGCAATTCTGAGTGTGCTCCACGCAGGTGAGTGGGCTTGATAAACCACCTGCAGGTAAGATACTCTTTTCGTCTCCATTTGCACCAGACACCTTCTTATAAGCACCCTATATGTCTTGGAAATATAAAGCAGTTCTAAATGTGCTCCACACAGGTGAGTCTATCCATATGCTGAGAGAGAGAGAGAGAGAGAGAGAGAGAGAGAGAATACCCCAACTTCTTAAAAAACCATAGCATTTATATTTCTATTCTGTTACTTTCGAAGGATTTAAAGTCCTTCTTTTATCCTCATTTGTAAGTCTCATTGGATAAAAGCATACACTTAAATTACTAAACATAAATGTTTATTACCATATTCACCCAATCCATTGTCCGATTCAACAGTCTAGGAATAAGTGTGGGCAAGACCAAAAACATGGCCACTAATGGTCGGTTTATACAAACCGTACAGGTCCAAGAATTCATATATCTGTGATCACTTGTGCAGGAGAAGACATCCGTCAGGCATCCGTCAGTGATGTCTCTGCTCAAACAAGACATGACTAAGCTTGAAGTCTTCAAAATGCACTTCCTGAGAGAGCTTCTGGTTGTCTTTCTTTCTGACATTTGGACAAGGTCTGACTGCCAACCTCCAGCCTACAGAATGAACACCAGCCGGCTGTTACACAAGCTCCTTTGGCGCAAACAGGCTGTTCACTGGAGAGCTCAGAGAATGAATGGCCATCAATATGAAATAAAAAACTAACGATACCACTGATCTTTCAAAGTAGAAGCATTTTTAAAATGACAAATGTAATCCAGCAACACTAACCGCAGAGGAATAGTTGAGAGGATGAGCTAAGACAATAAAGAAGAAGTAAGGGACTGGTAAACTTTTAACTTGGATGAATTCTGTCTTGCTAAAAACTTGTCTGCAGGTAACTTTAGCATTACAAAATATACCCTTTAGTCAAAAATTTGTGTCGCCAATGGTTTAAACATTGATGAAATAATGAAAGAATGAAACATTCACAGAGTTTGTGATGAAGTTGAGGTTGTTTCTTCATGCTAAATAGATTTGAGGATTGAAATTAAGTTGGTCTTTTATTTTAGAGATTAAATGAAGGCAGGTCATTTTCGACCCAAAGGGCGAACAGTGTGTACAGAATTCAGGAGGGTTAGGGGGTTATTAGGAGTCCCCCTCTAAAAGTTTTTTCTAGGAACCCAAAAAGTCTGCAACTAGCACAGACAACAAGCTGCATGTTTACTTTATCTTTTCAAATAGCATGACGCTACTTGCTTTCAAACAGCAAATCTGTCTTTCTGAATTGAATAAACCTCAGCACTGTAAGGGTCCATCTATTAGTCCTATGATGGAACTAACAGTATGGGTGAAGGTTAAATGCGTGTGAGCCTTTTTAGCACGTGAAAAGAAATATTTTTATTTGTTAGAATTTATTTTAATTCGTTTCCAACTCTGAATTTAATCTGACTCCAATTCATAATGATTTAAATGTAGATTCATCTAATTCAAGCTGATCACCTTATAGCAGGGGTCACCAATCTCTGTCCTGGAGGGCCAGTGTCCCTGCAGGATTTAGCTCCAGCTTGCCTCAACACACCTGTCTGGATGTTTCAATTATACCTAGTGAAGCTGCGGTCACACTTGATTTTTCCTCCCATAGACTTCCATTCATACGCAGGCGAATGCGTCAGACCGGAAACGCAGGGTCATGCGTCAAGTTTCGCATGTTGCTGCGGTGCAAAGTTCAAGCTTGGTGAACTCTGACCTGCGAAATCGCATCACTTGACTGCATGAGACCAATAGAGGATCAAAACATGACCTCTCTAGACTGAATTTTAAAACATGGAGCAATCGCTCGTTTAATCCCGCCCCTTTTCGCAGTGCCGCACGACAGAATTTCGCACACACAAAGCCCGGTGTGACCGTAGCTTAAGACCTTGATTAGCTTGTTCAGGTGTGTTTGATTTGGGTTGGAGCTCAAATCTGCAGGACACCGGCCCTCCAGGAACAAGTTTGGTGACCCCTGCCTTATAGGTTGTGATTAGGTCTAATTTAGATTGATTAACCTAATAAATCCTTATTTTCAGTTAATGGTTCATCGTTTACCCAAAGTCCCTTAGAGCCAGTATGCTGGCCAGTTACATCTGCTCACGGACACATCCTGGCCAGTTCTGGTTCTTAGATAGAGTATATAACTGTAAACTAATTTCCTTTAAGTAACAATAGCTAGTAACCCATGCTTGCTCATACTTAAAGAAAGTTTGATTTAGCCACTAGATTATATCATACTAAGTCAGAAATCAACAGGTCTCTAATGCTGTGCCTATGCTCCATCCATTCAGCCTGAATGTATGACTAATCCTGGTTGTAGGCTGCGGAAACATCCGCCTAAACAATCTACTAAATTTAAACGATTTCAGGAGATATTAGAGTTAAACAAGAATTTTACATTCATTTGTCAGGCAAAGATATTCCATTCCAATTCACTTTAAACAAAATAAGCCGATTCAGATTGCACAACATCAATTACTCAAAGATACGTTCAAGAGTTAGAGATTAATACCTGACCATGTGGAAATACATTGTAGCATCCTGATGCAGAGTTTAGAGACTTATACACTGCAACGGGGCATCCTGGCTACAGAATCCCACAGACACTTCTGCACCTTTCGCGTGAATACTCAAATCATCATAAATTCAAGACAATAAAGCTTCACTGAGACTCTTGCCTGGTCATGTGTTGATGTGAAGACCATTTTCCCTGGAGTGGAGCATCTGGCAAAGATCTTATCAAAGTCAAAACCCAAATTAACTGATATAAGGGAGATTGTAAAATTTTACAGTGAAATTAGAACCACTTTACCAATCACACAGAGACATTTAAAATGATACCAAACATGAATATAAAGCCACGAGATATTAAAAACTTCTGTGTGGAGCTGTTCTGGTGGAGAAGGTAAAGTCCAGGGTAAATAGGGGGGCTCAGGATGCATGAGCGAGACAACCTGAACAACTGGTTACCTAGCTGGTCTTCTTCTCAGATTCGAAAGTTTATTGTTTTAGTGCCTGACCATTCTCGTGGTCTCTGAGTTCCAAAACAGTTCCCAGGGTTTAATATTATGGAGAGATATAGCCATGGTTACAGCACAAGAAATGGAAATGAAATGCAAGACTTTGCAACCGTCTTCCCAGTATTCCCAAGGCCGCACATTACAGAATACAGGTAAGAAAGCCAGTTATATGTTCGGCATATTTGTTTAACCCCCCATCTTAGTCTGAAATAACACTGTGGGCCATTGATTATTGGTACAGATGGCCTTGTGAGTTAACAGCTGGCAGAAAAAAAACCCCTGAACCCCAGACACCAAATACACACTGATTACAGGTAGCTGCAAACAGCCAAACCTAAATACACACTCTGTACTGTACGGTGAAAGCAGCCTGCAGCTTGTATTATCTCCAGCCAATACATCATACCTATTTCCTGTTCGCAGTGGGAACATGTCACAGCTGTGCCAGGAAAGAGATGACAGGCCCAGAGTTTCATTCAAAGAGGATCTGAACCAGCTCAGAAAAAAAAAGATGCAAGGTATTTCAGTGTCAAGAGACACACACTTCAACACACCCCCATTTCTTCCGTCTTGCGTGCAGCGTTTGTTCTTCCTCGCAGCTGAGCTCCCAGCTCTCCAATTGTTCAGGTTGACTGCAGTGCAGACCATGCCTGGTGCTGTCATATGTTAAGCCAAAAGGACGCACACTCACAGCAGACACACAATATTACACTTTAGATTGAAACACAGACACATCCTCGGATCGACTCTCACACGTGGGTAAGGCGTCACATGTGAGAACGCCAGACGGATTAATCCTCAAGGTCATGGAAAATATGATTGTGATGGGCTGTGATTCTGCGGAAAAGTGGATATCTGTGTAACACGGTAATGAATGGATGACTGCACCGGGCTCTCTCAGTGCACGGACCTATTTAATTCAGCCTGTAAACACAGGATTAAATGTTAATAAATCAGTTAATTGAAAATACAAAAGAAGAATACAGGAAAACGGGGCAGTACTGATTAAAAGTGAAAGGTTAGCAATGACATCTTATAGGCAATTTCTGAGAATTTATCGACATAGGCTCATTCTGAAAACGTAGCCCTATAAACGTTTCTGGAGATCGCGAATTATGTAGCCAGAAGTACATGTGGCTGCAAATCATCTTTAAAACTTAAGGTACGTGGTGGTATACCTCCGTATGGACGGCTTTCCCGCTGTTACCAGTTTGTCCAGTAGCTCGCCATGTATGTCGGCGGACTTGAGACACAGAGAGGACCACGACAACGGAGTTCGAGTCTGGCGAAGAACGGTTCCAGAATGCGGGTAAGACATAAACAGAATCCAAAAAATAAAATAAACAAGTAAACGACAGGGTGTGAATGTGGTAAAATCTGAAAACGTGGTAAAAATCAGGGGCTTTTCTTTGTCTGGATTGCATTTCAAAACTGTCGGGTTTAGGAAAGTGGGTGAACGGGTCAATCGGTGCGTTTGAAAACACTATTGGTTGGGTTTAAGGAAGGAGCAGAGTGGATCAGTTGATCGGTCAGTCAGTCAGTCAGTCAGTCAAACAATCGGTCAGTCAGTCGACAGCGGCCTCTGGTGGATTAACGTGAGAACAGCAGGTGCGGATGGCACTTGCGAGAGAAATTTGAGATCTCTAAAATCATACACTGCGACCTCTGGTGGATTTGCGAAAACAAAAACTGCAAACAAAACATAGCTCCTGGAACATATTTGGCGCTGTCCAGAAATGTATATAGTGGTACGTTTTCAGAATGAGCCTAGGTTGGAATTTATTGCAATTTGAAAGAGACAGCATGACTTGAAATTAGGGCTATATTTTTGTACACACTAAAGAGCTTCATTTAAGACCTAATGTTGCAATGTTCATTAATAAAAACCAGAGGCCGCTGTTGACTGACTTACTGATTTACCAACCACCAATCCCCCCAGCCACCCCCTGCCCTAAACCCAACCGATAGTATTATAAAAAACACAGATTGAGCAGCACCCACCCACATTCCTAAACCCAACCTACAGTGTTTTTAAAAGCAATCCAGACAAAGAAAAGCCCTTACGGCAACCTGATTTTTACCACATTTTCAGATTTTACCACATTCTCACTCTGTTATTTACTTGTTTGTTTTATTTTTTGTCTTATCTGCTTTCTGGAATTGTTCTTCGTAGGACACTCGAACCTCGTAATCACCGTCAACTCTGCTCTGTGGCTCAAATCCTCCAACGTATGCTACGAGTCACTGGACAAACTGGTAACAGCAGAAAAGCTAAGGTAAGCTCGAAAAGGAACGGCGTCATACCGCCCCATAGCATTCGGTTTTTATGACTAAATGCAGCCATACGTTACTCTGGCTACATAATTTGCGATCTCCAGAAATGTATATAGGGGTATGCTTTCAGAATTAGACTATGTTGACTTTATTGGTGTTGGTTAAGAATGACTAAGAACCATTCCCTTTCCTACACCTTAGTTCCTCCATGTCAATAGGGAAGTGCAAGTTAGCTCTTTTAACAAAGTTTTTTGGTACCTCACTACAAATGCAGGGTTTGAGAAATTACCCTAAATACTCCAGATTTAGCATCAACATGGCTGCCTAAGTGAGCAAGGAGACCCACAAATGTCAAAAAGGATTTTTACTTTAAACAAGCATCTGTTTTAGTAAATTCTTAACATTGTTCATGTTTTATGTTCATGCTCTTTTACTAAACTTTAAGTAATGATTGTCTCTTATAATAACCTCTTAGCGATAGTCCCACATGTTTAAAATACTGATTAGGTTACCCAATGACTTGACAGAACAGTTTGGGGGCATGGAATTTGCTTTTTACTGCATGTCTGGTATAATGTTTGTTTCATCCATGAATATGAGCACTGTTTCAATCAGGGACAGGGTGTTGTTAAACAGAGGTAACCCAGAGGCTTATACAGTTTCTAAAGTTCAAATTTAGGGTAAAACACTTTAGTGAGTGAATAATCTGTTAAACGCAACCCAGGCTCATTTTGAAAATGTACCTGGAGGCCGCGAAATAGATCCCGGTGGCACATTTTTCTGCAGTTTTTGTTTTTGCGAATCCACGAGAGGTCGCTGTGTACACATTTGGAGATCATTCGTGCCATTCGTGCCTGCTGTTCTCATATAAACCCACCAGATGCCGCTGTTGACTGACTGTTTGACTGACTGACCAATCAACTATCTCACGCTCCCCCTTCCCTAAACCCAAAGTTAATTGATTGACCCGCCCACCCACTTCCCTATACCCAACCAACAAATTTCAAAGCAAACCAGAAAAAGAAAAGACCTCGTCTGATTTTTACCACGTTTTCAGATTTTACCACATTCTCACCCTGTTATTTATTTGTCTATTTCATTTTTTGGATTCTGTTTTTGTCTTACCTGCTTTCTGGAACCCTTCTTCACCGGACTCGAACCCTGTCTTCGTGGTCAACTCTTCTCGATCTGACAGGACAAACTGGTCACAGCGGGAAAGCCGTCCATACGGAGGTAAGCGGTCAGCTGGTAAGCATGAAAAGTAATGGCATCATACCACCCTGTAGCCTTCGTTTAAAAATGGAAATGCAGCCATACAGTACGTACCTCCGGCTACATAATTTGCGGTCTCCAGAAACGTCTGTAGGGCTACGTTTTCAGAATGAGCCTATGTTGGTTAAATGTTACCGTGCTTGTGCCTCCTGGATTGAATACCACAGACATAGATGAGATGTAGTAGTTTTGTTTTGTTTCTTAGGAGAATATTTGCATCCCTACCCATTCACACTGTTTCAATCAAGGTGTGGGGGTAGGTGTATAGGGTGTAGGGGTAGCTAGGCATATGGGGATGCAGGGGTAGGTGTAGGGGTAGGCTTATGGGGCGTAGGGGTAGGCTTATGGGGCGTAGGGGTAGGCTTATGGGGCATAGGGGTAGGCAAAGGGATAGGCTTTTGGGGGCATAGGGTTAGGCATATGGGGTAGGCTTAAATATAATTGGGATTGGGCTGAATTCAATGACCCATCTTCATTACAGCATTAACCAATTTATCTCTTGAAGGAATCCGTGTTTTTATCAAATTGGTCAAATGATCAACAATTGACTCAAAGACAATCAGTTGCAAAACAATGCAACCTGGAAAGACAGTGGACTATGTTTTGGCCATGTTAAGATTTATGACTGAGCCAAACTGAAGCCTGCAGGTAAACACCTTGATCGATCAAACTGAGCTTGATGCAAATTCAAATTCGATCCAATTGAAAGAGGCAATGAAGATTATAGGGAAAGGACTGGTCACTGTGGGAGAAGGAGACTGAATATTTACGAAATATGCTAAGTGCCTGTGAGAATATTTAAATCAGGCTACAAAATTCACAATAGAAACAATTGTTTTTGCAACCTGCATCAGACTTAATTGAAATTGCATCACTCTAAAATTTACATTCAGGGATTCTCACCTTCATTTTATTCCAAACCCCTAAGACTCTTCTATCATTCCAGCAAGTCTCTTCACCTAAGATTGTGACACATCAAAACATTCAAAAAGAGCTCAAAAAATAAACCCATATCAATCAAGCATTTAATCCAGCTCCTCTGAAGAGATGCAATCTCTTTATATGTTGACCAAATTTAACTTTGGCTCGCATCCACATACAAACATTGATTAGTATCAGCTCATTAGTACAGCCTCCAAGACCTGAACTGTATCCAAAGCAGTGTATGTACTACATTTAATAAATAATTGTGTTCTATAAATTATACGTAATGGCAGCTTGTCCTAGCAAAACATGGATTAACATTCAACCGAATAATGAGGAAATTGGCAGTGAGATCCATTTAATTAACAGTGTGCATGTGGGAGAAACGATTCACGGTGGATTTTAGGGAAATAAGCTGCTCCTGTGTTTAAAAAAAGCTCTCCATGGTGTCGAACCCCATCCAGTCAGTAACATCTTGGTGTTACAGTAACAACCTGGTGACCTACTTATACCTGGATCTTCTTCCCAACGGATGCTCCTTGTTCTCAAGCCTCCGACATCCAGAGTACAGCTCTGCTCATGCCGTTTGGCCAAAGGAGAACTGGTTGGCCTGGCTGAGCCTCGTTTTTCCCAAGGTTAGTTCTCCTTTTCTGTCAATTGGAGGAGTTTTTGGTTCTTAGCCACTGTTGCCTCCGGTTTGCTTGCTTGGGGCTGGTGGAGCTGCTCCTCAATGCATCATCCTTCAACATTTTCCTTCGGCTTAGTGCCTTATTTATCAGGGGTCGTCACAGAGGAATGAACTGCCAACTATTTCAGCATATGTTTTATGCAGCGAATGGCCTTCCAGCCGCAACCCAGTACTGGGAAACACCCATACACGGTCACATTCACATCAGTTTACCAAATTCACCTATAGCGCATGTGTTTGGACTGTGGGAGGACCGGAGCATCCAGAGGAAACTCTCACAAACACAGGCAGAACATGCAAACTCCACGCAGAAATGCCTCCTGGCCCAGCCGGAATTTGAACCAGTGACCTTCTTGCTGTGAGGCCATACTTCAACAGTAAAAATGAACCGAATCAGCTTTAATTGTACTAGAACTACACTATAATTCTACCACTGTTCTCCTGCCTGCCGGATATGCTGGGATATTACAGAATCTGAAACATTGTCGTGACTCATTATTCTCCTATTTATATATTAAGCTGCTTTGACACAATCTGCATTGTTAAAAATGTTATAGAAATGAAGACTTGATATGGCTTGTGGAACTCTCCATGGTGCTGAACCTCCGGTAGTCAGTAGCATCTGGCTTTCAGCAGAGATCTGTGCTCTCCATGGTGCTGAAACATTCAGTCAGTAGTAATGTAATGCGATGTGCGTTTATATAGCACATTTATTGTGCATTGACATATACCCAAAGCACTTTTACAATTGTGTAAGGAGGTCTCTTCTCACCTCCACCAGTGTAAAACTCGACCTGAATGATGCAACAGCAGCCATAGGCAGAGGCGCCGCTAGACAGTTTGGGCTATTACGAAAATTTTAGGGCCCCCTATAATTGAAGTGGCGGTGTTGGGGGGGTATGGGGGTTTGGGCCCCCTAATAATGTCTCAAAAGTGTGTGGCCCATTAGAATTGTCCTAACTCCCCCAAGTTAGAAAAGTATTTGAGTGTAAACTCGTGGAATGTAGACGTCGACGTCGTTCTAACAGAAACTGAAAGGCTATTCCAAATTTTTGGAGCAGAAAATGGTCAGTCACATTGAGATTTGAAATTAGCCCGAGGAATGTTAATAAGCTTCTGATTGGATGACCTAAGAATCTTTACTCTAGGATTATGTAGTTTGGAGGAATGATACTGGCAATCATAACAGTTTCATCAACACTTCTCAATCAATCTCAATCAATTTGTATGACCTTCATTTGCTTGTAAAATAAGTCTGTTGAATGAATAAATGTCAATGTCTGGACATCATGCACATTGTCAGACATCCTAATCACATGATATAATGTCTTTTTTTTGTATTTCATATAATAGGAAAGAATACATTCACATATGTGGCCTGGAGTCCTCCAGGACTAAGATTGGGAGGCGCAAAAGAATGGAGCTAAACAAAACGACACGTGCAGATGAGTAGGTCAGGAAAAGTAGTGTTTTGTAATTATGCTTTGTTACTTCAGTCCCACATGAACTGAAGTCTCATATTTATCTCACAACAACTCTGTAATAATTACCGAACAAATTGCATTTTGTTGTTTGGTTAACTCAGGCATACTCGGAGAAATGAAATCCAGGGAATGCCACCGCTTGAGGAATTGTATTATTATTTTGAATCCTACCAAATAACTCTTTATATTATTAAGACTCTGTTCTCTTCACTCTTCGTCCATACCTTATCAGTCCATACTTACCTGAATATTTTCTTTATAAATTAATATTCTGTCTTTATTTTCTCATTCACATTATTAACGAAATACACAAACAATCTCTTATATATAAAAACAGCACTTCATTACCTTACCTTACCTTAGTAAGAAACTTTCTTCAGTTAAACAAAGAGAAAACTGAAGTGATTGCGTTTGGGAACAGAGATGAGGTTCTCAAGGTGAATGCGTACCTTGGCTCTAAGGGTCAAACAACAAAAAATAAGGTCAAGAATCTTGGTGTGACTCTGGAGTCAGATCTGAGTTTCAATAGTCATGTCAAAGCAGTCAGTAAATCAGCACACTATCATCTCAAAAACATTGCAGGAATTAGATGCTTTGTTTCCAGTGAAGACTTAGAGAAACTTGTTCATGCTTTTATCAGCAGCAGGGTGGATTACTGTAACGGCCTCCTCACTGGCCTTCCCAAAAACACAGTCAGACAGTTACAGCTCATCCAGAACGCTGCTGGCAGAATTATGACCAGAACCAGGAAATCAGAGCACATCACACCTGTCCTCAGGTCTTTACACTGGCTCCCAGTTACATTCAGAATAGATTTTAAAGTATTATTACTGGTCTATAAATCACTAAATGGCCTAGGAGCTCAATACATTACAGATATGCTCACTGAATACAAACCCAACAGATCACTCAGATCTTTAGGATCATATAAACTAGAAATTCCAAGAGTTCAGTCAAAGCAGGGTGAATCAGCCTTCAGCTACTAACAGCGCCCCTCACTGCTGGAATCAGCTTCCAGAAATGATCAGATGTGCTCCAACATTAGGCACAATCAAATCAAGACTGAAAACACATCTGTTTAGCTGTGCCTTTACTGAATGAGCACTGTGCTACGTCCGACAGATCGCACTATTCTATTTTTCTCTTCTTTTTCATTCTTTTATAACACATTTTATCTGTTTTTATGCTTATTTATTTTATTTTTTTAACCATTTTTATTATTTCTCTTATACTTGTTTCTTTTATTCCTGTTGATGTAAAGCACTTTGAATTGCCACTGTGTATGAAATGTGCTATAGAAATAAACTTGCCTTGCCTTGCCTAGTAAATGCCTCCATTTTTCTTTACATCTCCCAGTCTTGACAGATACAAGATACGTAGATTTATAAATAACTTCAACCAAAACGTGACTATGAAATAAAAGCTTTTCCAGAATGGCAAACTAAGTGAGCCTTCACAAAATGTACATCCTTTCATACGCGCATTCTCTGCAGATACAGATAAACATCAACTGGGCACCTGTATAGAGCTCTCTCTATTGATATACAAAAGAAAAGGTTGTGCCAAGAGGGAATTCTGCTTTATTTCTCCAAAAAGAGCCATGCTGACAGAAAAGAAATCACTCCCTGGAGCTCGACTCGCCTGTATTTTCTCAAGATGGTTTGAGAAACTCAGTCTGGTTGCCTCAGAGGGGATCGCTCAAGAGTCAGGGAGTGTGAGAAGTGCCAGCCTCGGTTTACCTCACACTGCATACTGTGTGCATCTAAAACATGGCAACTCGCGAAGACAGTCTTTCACTTTTCACTGCATCCTAGGGCATGCTTACCGGATCAATTCTAATAACATGAATGAACCCCATTTGATCACAGTCTTAAAGTCATACTGTGCAAATATGACGTTTATATAATCTTGTAATCTTCAATCAAAGTCTGACCATCAGCTTCAGCAGTGTTTGGAGTGGTGGTCCTTCTCTGATGACATCGGTTTGACGACTTGGAGCCACAGCATTCTTAACCTCACCCTTCTTAGCATTAGTTTACTATGAGGGAATGAGAATGATTTGCAAAAAGAAAGCCCCCCCCCCCACTTAATATTCCTTTTCAGTTGGAAGTATGTCAATACTATAAAGCTATACATTGGTACCACTTCGATATACATCACGAAAATACAATGTTTTGTATGAGAAAACTGTGTAAGCAATCTGATAGGTCCAAACTACGGCCTCCAAATCACTTAACTACATGGCAAAGCTGACTGGTTGCTGTATAGGCTCAGCAGCCAATGAGCTTGCTCTTTATTCGCATCAGTGATGTGCAGTATGTTTTCAGAGACCCTCCTCCACCCCAGCTCCACCTGTGTTTAGATCTGCTATGTAATTTATGTCTGCAGTAGCAGTGTGTTTTATTCTCAGACATCATGTTTGTAAATATACAGACAGTAGCAAGGCTCAGTACTTACTCTGCACCAATTATTAACGCAGCAACATAGACAAAACACATAACCTTTGGCATATAAATATTCATTAGCACACTGGATATCTCTGAGAGTTGACATGACCGAATGAACTGATTATTTCTTATGCTAATGAAATTTACAAGAGATCAAAATTATTATTGGTTCACGGCGTTTTCCATTACACATTACTTTGCTTACTTAAACACAATAAGCAAGCTTTTGAACAAACATTTCAACACCATAACGTCAAACCCAGGCTCATTCTAAAAACGTAGCCCTATATACATTTCTGGAGAGCGGCAAATACATCCCAGGAGCTATGTTTTGTTTGCAGTTTTTGTTTTCGCAAATCCTCCAGAGGCCGCTGTGTACACTTTTTGAGATCTCAAATTTCTCTCGCAAGTGCCATTCGCACCTGCCCAAATCCACCAAAGGCTGCTGTCGACTAACTGACTGACCAACCGACCGATAACCCCACCCACCCCTTCCCTAAACCCAACCGATAGTGTTTTAAAAAACACCGATTGACCAGCGCCCACCCACTTCCCTAAATCCAACTGACAGTGTTTTCAAAAGAACTCCCAAAAAAGAAAAGCCTCCTGATTTTTACCACATTTTAAGATTTTACCTCATTTTTACCCTGTTATTTATTTATTTTTTATTTATTTATTTTTTCACAATTGTTCTTCGCCGAACTTGAACCCTGTGGTTGTGGTCAACTACGCTCTGCATGTCAAGTTCGCCGACATGCGTTGCAAGCAACTGGACAAACTGGTAACAGCAGGAAAGCCGTACATACAAAGGTAATCAGTCAGTGCGAAAAGAAACGGCGTCATACTGCCCCATAGCATTCGTTTTAAAGACGAAATGCAGCCATACGTACTTCTGGCTACATAATTTGCGATCTCCAGAAATGTATTTAGCGCTACGTTTTCAGAATGAGCCTATGTTGATGACATCATTAACCCTCCTGTTGACTACCACCATTTTAGCAGCAGAAAAAAAACCCTAAACAATGTTTTTTCTTCTTAAAATTTGGTGTCTATCAAAGATGACCCCTACATTAGAAAAAAATATATATTTTCTCTATTTTTAAACCTACACGGGTACTTTTAGGATTAGAAAATATACCCTTTACTTTAGTCAAAAATGAGTGTTGTCCACAGATTAAACATTGATGATACACTCCAAACTGATGAGGGAATGCCTAGACATTCGCAGAGTTTGTGATGAAGGAAGTTGTTCCTTTATACAAAATAGGTTTGAGGATTGGAGTTAAATTTAGCTGCTTTATTTTAGAGGTTTAGTCAAGGCGGGTTATTTTTGACCCGAAATTCAATGATACAAGATTCTGATGTTAAAACACACATTAAAAAAACAAAAACAAACTATAAACACTATTTTCCTGCTTTTAAACATGACTCAGATTTGGTGAACCTTCACTGCAATCTCTACAAGCGAATCTACATTTCTCAGCGCTTAAGCCATGTGGTCATTTAGAAAGTACTTGAATCCAATATTGTTTAGCCAAGTCAGCACAGTTCGAGCTCAATTAGCACACAGTTAAAGTGGAAACAGTAGGAGTCAAAATTTATCACACACCAATCAGGATTTTCGATAGAGTTAAAAGGGCCAGAGTCAGCTTATTCAGCTCCAAGTGAGAAAGAAATGAAAGAAGACAAAGGACGAGAAGATAAGATGAAATTTGCACCATTTTTCTTAGTCTTAGTCCATGGTCTGACTATAAGGGAGGCTAGCTTTGGACTATACTCTATATAAAAATAAGAGGGAAAATGTATGTTTTGAGTTGTGTGTGTGTGTGTGTAATGTGCATTTTTAGGAGTTTTGGGTGTTGTGTCTGAGAGCAAGGTTTGGTTTTTGAGCAAGTTTTATTTGTTTTGAGAGGAGAACTTCATTTTGACCTAAATATAAGTTTGGGGAATTGAGTTATGACTTACAGCTCAAGAAATATATGTAAGCAACTTGGAAAAACTGCAGTAGTTGCGTGTCTTAAGTAAAATGTTTGTTAAAATGTTTGTGTTAGTTAAATTTAAAAGAAGTAATACTTTAAATAAGTGTTACGGATAGTTTTAAATGTGTGCATAAGTTGGATACAGTTTTTTTAATGTCCTTTTTACACATTTTGACATTGTGTGGTCCACCGGTCATACACCCCACATTCGCTCCGAGCTTAAGCAAATCAAGTAGGTATTGCTGCAGCCCAGAGACCTCCAAGTGGAGGGATTACACCGCTAGTAGGTTGGGTGACATCCAAGTGGGAGGGACTTACGCCACAAGTAGTTTGGGTTTGGGTGGTGTATGTGGACATTAATAAAACACAACAGGTTACTGTGAGGTTGGGTTTAGGTTTGGGGTTGGTGTAGACATAAATAAGACACAACAGGTTTCTATGAGGTAGGGTTTTGTGTTGAGGTAGGTGTAGACGTAAATAAGACTCAACAGATTACTGTGAAGTTGGGTTTAGTGTTGGGGTAGGTGTAGACATTAATAAGACACAACAGGTTACTGTGAGGTAAGGTTTAGGGTTGGGGTAGGTGTAGACATTAATAAGACACAACAGGTTACTGTGAGGTTGGGTTTGGTGTTGGGGTAGGTGTAGACACTCAAAGTACAATATTGGACTAATGTACACAACAGGTTACTGTGAGGTAGGGTTTTGTGTTGAGGTAGGTGTAGACGTTAATAAGACACAACAGGTTACTGTGAGGTAGGGTTTTGTGTTGAGGTAGGTGTAGACGTTAATAAGACACAACAGGTTACTGTGAGGTTGGGTTTGGTGTTGGGGTAGGTGTAGACGTTAATAAGACACAACAGGTTACTGTGAGGTAGGGTTTTGTGTTGAGGTAGGTGTAGACGTTAATAAGACACAACAGGTTACTGTGAGGTTGGGTTTGGTGTTGGGGTAGGTGTAGACGTTAATAAGACACAACAGGTTACTGTGAGGTTGGGTTTGGTGTTGGACTAGGTGTAGATGTAAGTAAGACACAACAGGTTACTGTGAGGTTGGGGTTAGGATTGGGCTAGGTGTAGACGTTAATAAGACAACAGGTTACTGTGAGGTTTGGGGTAGGTGTAGACATTCATAAAAGTACAATATTGGACTAATGTACAAGGCATTAAATAAATAAAAACTCAAGGTTTGTACAGCCCACTTGGAGGTGGCTCCAATCTTTGTTTATACCCTTCGAGCAAATGGAGATTCTTTGCATGGGAGCCGGTTACACTAACAAGGAAGCTAAAGACTAGCATCTGTTGCTGGAACACCTTTGAGATCAGGGGAGTGGGGTTTATCAAGCACAGCACTTCACTAGCTGACCACCATTTATTTTCACCACTGTTTATATTCACCTCCTAAACCTCACTCACATCCGTGTCACGGCACCACGGCACGGCACCCCAGTCCTACACCATCTACTCACTCCGAGTTGGGATCAAACCGGCGATTAACGATAATGAAAGTGTCATGGATGATGTTGAACTCCAGGTTTATTTTTTTATCATGTTTTGTTTTTTTTACTGACATTATGACAGCTGAGACCTTACAGTGTGACATGCTACAATCATTTAGGGTTATTAAAAATCGCACAGTGTAAGCTGGGCTTACGTTGATGTAGTTGCAAAGTTTCTGATACATATACCACTTGCAGCCAGAGACAATAAAATGTGACTTGACAAGAATTTATACAGTTTTGTGGGCCTTTATGATAGACCACACTAAATTCAAAAGGCTGCATTGCAAAAAAAAAAACACAGCGTAATGCGGGAGATAGTGTCCTTCGGTGGTCCCACTGTATAATAAGTGGCCTTAACTAAAATGTACTACAATGAAATTAATCATGTTTTACATTGCACTTATTTGGGATTAATGCAAGGATTAATGCATGAATGTAATTGTCTATAATTAATTTGTGTAATTACATCTTTAATTAAACTGTTGACCATCCCTCACACCTTAACCCACCCTTAAACCTACCCATACCACCAAACCTGCCCTTAACCCTACCCGTATCCCACCTCAAGAATGCCACAAGTGTTCTGCAATACATTATGAACTCAGTAAGTACATTTTATTTATATTTTGATCCAAGCACATAGTCGTTAAGGTCACTTAATTTAAAGTGCAATCCCTTAATTCGGCAGGCCAAGTCAAGGCTCAATGGTCTGTCCTCTAGAGCAGTGTTTCCCAACCCTTTTCCTGGAGGCACACCAACAATACATATTTTGGATGTCTCCCTTACCTGACTAATTATCTTCAGGTTTTGGAGTCTCTTCTTATGTTCTAATTAGGTGATTCAGGTGTGTTTGATTAGGGAGACATTGAAAGTGTGTACTGTTGGTGTGCCTTCAGGAACAGGGTTGGGAAACACTGCTCTAGAGTAAAATTTCTAAGAGATAGTATTTAAAAGAGTCCAGTGCCCACTTTACAGCCAGGCCCTCTTTCTCGACAACAGAGTACTGTGTTTCCCTTCCTGCTGATGTAAGCAATAGGACATAACTGACCTTGTTGTTCATGTAAGTATTCTGAAACCCGACCATAGTCTGAGGCATCAGTTTGTCCTGTGAATGACTGGTCAAATTTCGATCTCTGCATTGGCACTAGAATGTCTGTTGGTGGAGCAGTGTCAGCAGATATTAAGCAGACAGACTACCTATATTCTAATGAGATTTTTTTGTCTTGCAACTTGATAACCATTGAAATAATGTGATTTCACACATCCATTTTGATGTAATCTGATGTTTAGCATAGTGTTTAACCATACTGAATCACTTGAAAATGCAGGTATGAATCCAGACTGCATTGTATACCAATCCCCAATACCGTGCCCCTTTTTTCCCGCCAATTATCGCCTCTCAACTGTTCTGTTTAAAAATGTTAAAAAAGAGTTTCAAAGCGCTGCTCAGTTCAGACCCTGCTGGATCTCCACTTTGAACGAAGCCGCATTAACTTTTGATTGACAAAGCATTGTTCTCCTGCAGGCCTTGATCTGCTGCTCATTTTGTGCTCCTGCTTGCCAGATGCTGCTGAATTTAAACTCAACGATAACTTCTAATAAATGCAGCGGAGTGCCGTACTGAATCCAGAGGAGTCTATTATTTACACAAACCCGGAGACATTTTGGAAAATCTCAAAGCAAAATAAAACCCGAAGGAGCGAAAGGTTGAAACCTAGTGCATCCGCATGATTCCCTACCACACTGAATCAATGCAAGTCAATGAAACAATTATTTTAAAACCGTGCTCTCCGCACTGCTAAAACCAAGGCTCCTTGATTTAGCCACTGTCCAATTACCAGGGAACACAACAAAAATAGATACAATCAGAGAAGGAACATTTCGATGTTCGGGAGAACAATCAAATTAAACAGATTAGTGGTCCCCGAGGTACTATGCTCATTTTCCAGCCCAGCCGCCACAGTAAAAGTTCACCTTCATTTGTAAGAGCAATTAGATCTTGCTGACAGTGTGTGCATTTGGATAGTTGGACTACATACATCAGATTTAGGACTCGCGTATGTACAGAGAGGATTGAGACATTTGGTATTAAAACGTTATTAGTCATTGTTTTCATATTAGCAAGCTTCATTTTTGTTGTTGACATTGATAATTTGCATGCTATGTAGAGTAATGAGCTTATTCTTAACGATGTGGGGCATCAGTGTGACTAAATATAGAAAGCTATGTTTTAATGAATCATCTGTTGAAAAAAAATTACAGATGTCAAGATTGGCGTCTCTTACTGTTAAAATAATTGTTTGTTTCTTTTATTGTGACGAACTTAAAATAGCATTGTGCATCAAAAAAGTCTTTTTATCAGAAGACTTCAACAGAATTTAATAGACCTATGAATAAGCTTCCACAAAAATAATGATACACTCTAATAAACACACATATGGTCAATCCACTTGAATAATATATCCATTTTTATTCCCTCAATACATTTCAGTAATGAGTTAACTGGAAGTAGGGATATATATATACTAGTACTAGGTTGGACCCTCTTTTGCCTTCAGATCTGCCTTAATCCTTTGTGGCATAGATTCAACAAGGTACTGGAAATATTCCTCAGAGATTTTGGTCCATACTGACATGATGGCATCACGCAGTTGCTGCACATCCATGATGCGAATCTCCCAGTTCCACCACATCCCAGAGGTGCTCTATTAGGCCTTTGCAGTACAGTGACCTCATTGTCATGTTCAAGAAACCAGTCTGAGATGGTTATCCTGCTGGAAGATGGGTACACTGTGGTCATAAAGTGATGGACATGGTCAGCAACAATACTCAGGTGGGCTGTGGCATTGACACAATGCTCAACTGGTACTAATGGGCCCAAATTGTGCCAAGAAAATTTCCCCCACACCATTTCACCACCACCATCAGCCTGAACCATTGATTCAAGGCAGGATGGATCCATGCTTTCATGTTGTTGACACCAAATTCTGACCCGACCATCCCAATGTCGCAGCAGAAATGGAGACTCATCAGACCAGGCAACGTTTCTCCAATCTTCTATTGTCCAGTTTTGGTGAGCCTGTGTGAATTGTAGCCTCAGTTTCCTGTTCTTAGCTGACAGGAGTGGCACCCGGTGTGGTCCTATGCTGTTGTAGACCATCTTCCTCAAGGTTGGACGTGTTGTGCATTCAGAGATGCTCTTCAGCAGACCTCGGTTGTAACAAGTGCTTATTTGAGTTACTGTTCTATCAGCTGGAACCAGTCTGACCATTCTCCTCTGACCTCTGGCATCAACAAGGCATTTGCGCCCACAGAACTGCCGCTCACTGGATATTTCCTCTGTCAGACCATTCTCTGTAAACCCTAGATGTGGCTGTGCGTGAAAATCCCAGTAGATCAGCAGTTTCTGAAATACTCAGACCAGCCCGTCTGGCACCAACAACCATGCCACGTACAAAGTCACCTTAAATCCCCTTTCTTCCCCATTCTGATGCTCGCTTTGAACTGCAGCAGATCGTCTTGACCAGGTCTACATGCCTAAATGCATTGAGTTGCTGCCATGTGATTGGCTGATTAGAAATTGCGTTAACAAGCAGTTGGACAGGTGTACCTAATAAAGTGGCCGGTGAGTGTATCTCTTGCATGGATGTTTTCTTCCACCAATGTAGTTGCAATACACTCACGGGAAACATGAAACTGTTTTTGTTTTTAAATATTAAATACAGCACTTCAAGTTGTGTTGTTTTGTCCAACTTCTAAGGTCACGCTGCATATGAGCACAGAGAAGGCAATCCCAGAATAAATCGGTGAAATCATTTGTCTTGTTCCGTCCACCAAATTGCATAATTAAAAAGAAAAATGTTGATTAGAAATTGCATTTATTCAAAACATCCAGCAGCTCTAATTAATGCAATAAACCATGTGAAGCTGCGGTTCCACTCTTGAGTTGTGCCTAACAATGTGTTTCGTCCACATAAAGTAAAGAAAGAAATAATTAGTTTGCACAAGTAACTTATTACAAGCTTACATTTCAAAGTCACCTCTGGCTGGCATAAAAAAATGTGTTGCATATGTTGTGCATTACCAATCAAAATGCAGGTCCATTTAAATGCAATGTGTCGACTAGATTTAGATTTTAATTTTAGGCAAGGTACAGTTTCAGTAGATATACATGTGCTCTCTGAGGTCTAACCCAGGACCAATACTATAACAGTACTATACGTTTGACCAATCACAACACTTTTTCCCCCATTTTGTATTCACAATTATGATCCCGAATCAACATCAAAAAATAAGAATGTTACTAGAAGATCAGACTAATGCCCTATTTACAAAACCACATGTTTTCAATGCAGTTTGCCTGTTAACCACATGAAAATACAATATTCAATATACACATAGCCGATGATTTAAAACAAGGAGTGTTTGGCCTGCGGAGAGAGCTCAGAAGATCCTTGAGCCCGAGGCTCCCTCCCATTTCATTGGGAGAGAGGGGAGTCTGAGCTCAGGTAGGCCTCGAGAGCTCCCCTGAATTCATTCATTCGTCTTGTTCCTTGATTATAGGGTGGCCATGGCGGAATGGACAGCCAGCTGTACCAGCATATGTTTGTGCGGTGAGTGCCTAGTACGATAACGCTCATATACTTTGCCAATTTGGTTTATTAAAATCACATATAAGGCATATCTTTGGACTGTGGAAGGAAACCGGAGTACCGCGAGGGAAACCCATGTGAGCACGGGGAGAACATGTAAACTACACACAAAAATGCCAATTGGCCCAGCAAGGACTTGAACTAGTGACCTTTTTGCTGGTTTTGCTAACCACTGAGCCACCATGCCACCCTGTCTTTGATTAATATAGGGAGGAGTAAGGGTGGATGTGGAATTCTTAAAGATGAAGATGACTTTAGCTGCGGTCACACTGCACTTTTCTCCCCATAGACTTCCATTCATACACACGTGAATGCGTCAGTCCGGAAACGCAAGGTCATGCGTCAAGTTTCGCATGTTGCTGCGGTGCAAAGTTCAAGCTTGGTGAACTCTGACCAGCGAAATCGCATTATGATTGCGTGAGAACAATCGAATATCAAAACATGACCTCTCTGTACAGAAACTTAAAGTATGAAGCAATTGCTCGCTTTTTTTTAATGTCTAATCATCTTGTTTAATCCCGCCCCTTTTCGCAGCGCCATACCACAGAATTTTAACCGTTCAAACTCTACTGTGACCGCAGCTTAAGGTAAGAAAATCTGGTTATTTATTATGCGTTTGGATTAGTCTGATTGTTAAATCATGTGATAGCTAATGCAGCACCAGCCGTGGTCAATCATAAGCACGTGATCCTCACGACATTAGTTTATAAATAAACTTCACTTAGGTGATTAAAACCAAAACTTCCTGAAAACATTTCTCCTTTCTGATTGGGCAACATGGTTATGTTCACACTGAATACGGAAGACCCGATTGAGGCAAATTACGCACGTTTGCAGCAAATATGTTGCGCATTCTGCATCATTTTCACCGCTGGACAGTAGTCAGCCTCTGTTCACACATTTTTATAGACTTGTATGGAGTGGACTCATGGAAATACTTCCAATAATTCCACATTTGCTGTTTGCCATGTTATCAATGTGAAGTTGGTTCGGCATCTCCTTAACATGCATCACATTTCTTTTTTAAAGGAAGGCAGGGAAAACACTTGCTGTGTCCCAATTAGCATACTATCATCCTAAATAGTATTTGAAAATAGAATTAGTATGTCCCAAGTCGTAGTATGTTGAAAAGAGTATGCCAAAGGTTCCCGGATGGTTTACTATTTCTGGTAAATATTCGAAGTGTAGAACAGTCCATACTCTAACCACTGATATTGCCCACAGTACATTGGCAATGTTAGATTAGATTTAGGTCGTGATGTCAGGTGACCAAAATTCAATGTCTAGTCAACGTCTAATGCGATGTTCACACCAGACGCGGTACGTGCGGATTATGTGCGTGTAAGTAGACGCGTGAACATTTTGAGTTTACTCGCTTCATTCGCACATCAAATTCACTAAGCAACAGGCATGGATTTGCGTCATGGGCTGGGCTTCTGTCTGCCCGGTGACTGTAGTTTCGTTGTTAAATGGCTAACATGGATTTTATTGAGAGAATAACTGTGTTTATGTGCTTTATGAAGGCTGAAAAATAGCGTCGATTCATTTGGAGCCATGCCTGAGTCCACTAGGTCATTTCAGAGCTTTTTTTTTTTTTTTTTCATTTCACAGCACTGTACCTCAATGGTGGAAGCTTTCAGCGGTGCTTCTAATTGAGCGGAGCCCAGTTAGATCAACTGTTGTTCGGTGTTGGCAGGAGGATTTCCCCCCCGGGAATGTCATAAGCATGCCCCTACAAAAGCTCCTGATTGGTTAATGCGGCACGAATGTCCGCTTAAGTTCAGATTTTCCAACTTGAGTGATTCGCACGTTAAGCATGTCAATCGCGCAAAATGCTCAACTCGCACCGCGTCATTCACGCCACTTCATTTGCGCGTATTGTGCTGCAGGATGTCTATTCGCGTCTTTGCATTGACTTAACATGTAAATCACTCGCGCTTGATGCTTCTTCCGCATCTGGTGTGAACGCAGCAGTAGGACAACGTTATTTTGACGTCCAGTATCGACATCAAATGACGTTGATATTTGGTTGATTTTAGGTTGTGTTGGAAAGTGACTAAAATCCAACCTTGATCTTAAACCAACATCATATTGATGTCAAATACCGACATGTATTCGTCAGGTATGCCAACCAAAACCTAACATCTGATATATGTCATAGTGGTAATGTCCACACAACCTCAAGCTATAACATCAGTAGAGGTTGATATTTTGGTCGAATTTACATTGGGAATTAACGTCGGCCTGATCTTGGGTTTTGACGTCAACTCGATTTTCATTTTCAAACAAAGTACAACATCAATCTGATGTCCTGTTGACGTCCTGTGTCTGCTGGGATTGGACATTTTGCTAGCAATGCTAACACTAGCTTCCGTCTCCACTGCTTCACACATTTATTGGCTTTATAAAATGGTATCCATGCAGTATGTTCAAGGCAAAATAAAGGCATTATGTTACTTTTAAAGGAGGACAATGTGTACTAAACTCAGCTTCACGTGCTGTTTGTGTGTCCAGAGTGTGTGCCTATAATGGTAAAAATCCACCCACTCCACCCACATAGACTGGAACTGTTCTCATGGGCTGCAATTTATGTATTATTATTATTTTTAAACAGTATGATATTTCCTCACACACATCCGCCTGTTTACATCTCAGCAGTGGGCTCTTATAGTTCAATCCAGGCCGGTTTGCAGAGTATAGCAAGATTTCGCCTATTATGCGGTGTGATTCTATGAACACACAGTATCATAGCGGAAACAGGACCTTTTGAAAGGATATTCCCTCTGCAATTTGGAAACTCTGGACTTGTGTAACATCTAATTTGTATGTTTTCTTAATAAATAGCCAGTAAAAAAAAAAAATACAGATTATACAATTATCACGCTGGTATTGTTGTCCCATCATTTAATTACTATGTATTGAAACTGGTAATGCTGTTTATAATTAAATATAATTTTCAGTTTCACTTACTGCTAACCTGCTTGACTTCGTCATACATCAACAGAAGCCCTTTATGAGATTTACTGAAAATACATTGGGGGCGGCAAGGTGGCTCAGTGGTTAGCACTGTCACCTCACACCAAGAAGGTTGCTGGTTTGAGTCCTAGTTAGGCTAGTTGGTACTTCTGTGTGGAGTGTGCATGTTCTCCCCGTGTTCGCATGGGTTTCCTCCGGGGGCTCCAGTTCCCCCTAACAGTCCAAAGATATGCAGTATAGGTGAATTGGGTAGGCTAAATTATCCGTAGTGTATGTGTGTGAATGAGTGTGTATGGGTGTTTCCCAGTGATGGGTTGCAGCTGGAAGGGCATCCGCCACGTAAAACATATGCCAGATAAGTTGGTGGTTTATTCCATTGTGGCGACCCCTGATGAATAAAGTGACTAACGGCCCGTTTCCAATGAGTGGTATGCTACCCAGGTAGCAAAGAATTCTGGCCCAGATTTGGCATAAATCTGGCACAGCAGGCATTCATCCGGCACTGGCATACAGCATGTGGGCCAAACACGGGCCTGGTTTGGCAGAGGTGGCACCGTCTTTAAGGCGGCACACAATACTTGGGCCAGATGTAAAATGTTGTATTTGGCCCAGATGTTAATAATTGATATATGGGCCGTGTGAGTCTGGCCTATCTTGACCCACATTTAAAATACATTTTTATTATTTTCAAATAAAAATAAAAAATTCTACCAATCAGGTCGCTTCGAGGAAAGGCACGCCCATAGCACGCCTAAAGTGCAATGATTCATGGGTTTATCAATTTCATTGCAGTCGTGACACACCAACATATCTGGCCCAGTTCAGGCTCAGTTATGGGTTATTAACTTGGCTAAGTCTTGGCCCAGATTTGGTCCATGTTTGGCCCTTGTCTGGAAGCCAGACTTGGTCCAGTCATGTACCGTAATTCACTGCGGCATGTGGGCCAAGCAAAAGCTGATTGTGTGGGCCAGAGCTGGGCCAGCGATATGTTGCTATCTGGGTACGGTACGGTTCGGTACGCTTTTATTGCCGTTTCCACTGTCAAAAGCGAACTGTGCTGTACTACTTTTTGGGTACCCTTTCGGAAGGGTACCTAGCACGCCAAAAGTGTTCCAAAAAGTGAGCTAGATGCGCAGCTGAATGCTATTGGTTTACAGAGATACGTCACTAGCGCGTACACAAGCAGGAGAATGAAAACAAAGGAAGCGCCATTTTTAAAAACACAGCCGAGACATTACATTGTAATAATATATACATATAACAACAAGCCATGATCGACCCAAGCTCAAACAAACCTTGTCGTCATCTTGATGAACAGCCACAAAGCCAAAAAGAAGAGCAGATTGTACGCTGTGCACCGTAGTTGTTCACAAGGCCGTCTAAAAGCGTGAACGGTTTCACTTTCTCCAGAGAGCTATATATTTCTCTATATTTGAAATAACAAACTTTGAGTTCATATTAAAAACGTTTGCTTGAATTATTGAAGCTTTTCTGACACCCGATTCTTTTCAGAAATGGACAAACGCCAGAGTGACATGAGAAAAAAACAGGAGAAGCCTGAAAACAAAGGCGCAAATGATTTTTCAGCTACCTAAACCATGAACAAACTACCGTGTTTAACTATTATCATCACCCTTTGGACTATTATGAACTCGAATGAAGGAATTACTTTCTAACAGAGGCTACATGTGCTGCTGAAGATTGAAGACGCAGATGAGAGGTTTGCACTGACTGTGGGCTATATTTTGTGTTGTTTTTGAACCCAAATAAGGACTAAATGTATGCGGTGTGTAGCTTTTCTGTAATTGGTAACATTTCGGAGACTGTAAAGGTCTGTACATTTATTTATTTATGTAATCACAGACGTTACAGTAGGCTATTTCACATTGATCTGCAGTTATAATCAAATCATGTTCACAGAAAGTTTAGTAATGAACATTTATACACAAGTATTTAAGTGTCTAAAGCATCTGTTTAGTGACAAGTGCTTCTCATATGATATGTGAACGACCCGTACAGCTTTACTTTGACGTTTCCTCGAGCAAGAATGACGATTGAAACTGTGTTATACCATTGGTACCCTTTTGGCAGTGGAAACGCAAGCCTGATAAATGTGACTCGCATCGAACTGTATACCACTCAGTGGAAACAAGCCATTTGCTGAAGGTAATGAATGAATTTAATGCAGAACAGAATCGGTTTCAAATACCTAAACCATTTCAGTTTGAAGATACATCTTTTTCTTTAAGATTTGACTGAGAAGGTGTTGAAAACACAATCCAAAGTGAATACGTTCGGGAAATTGTTTTTCTATGATATTATAGACTGTGAAAATGGAGGTTTTGAAACCTTCAATGCATTCTGACATGGTTATTTCCTCTAGTATTAAGCTGGAAACCACAGTGAACTACTGTATATGTATAGGTGTTTTACATTTTCTTTTTCAAACTAGAGGCACATCCTTCCAGCATAGCCCAGAACAATGCCTTCTGAGAGTGCGTTTGAGTCAGATGTGCTTTTGATGGCAGCTGTCTGCGTGAGATTGATTCTTCGTGCATCTTGTGGCAGAATCGTGTGCTGCCATCATCAACATCACCATCTCTCCTGCGCAGTCTTTGCCAGCTCAGCATCATAACCTTCAGCGGGGTGAGGGCTGCTCACTTTGACTTTGCAGAAATGTGCAATTTTCGACGGATCTGAAATCTGGGAAGGAGATTTGATCGATGGACACGGCGGTGGAGGAAGAGCTGGCATTTGGACGTACCTGAAGGCAGAATTGAGCGAGTCGCTTCTGGGCCGTCGGGTCTGTAAAACAACAAAAGATGTGAAAAACAAAACCTTATATGATCAGAGTTTATTGGAAAGGCCCTATCCAACATTCCAGCAGGTCTCTAAAGGATAACTCGAGCTAATCATTTAGATAGCGTCTGAGAAAGGGAATGTAATCTAATGTCAGAAAGCAGGGGAGGATGGGGAACTCTATTATAAATAATTTTAGCTACCAAAATAATACAATCACAAACAACTCCATGGAGTAATAGACATTTTAACAACACAAATAGAAACAAAACTACTGCAACAACCTGCTGATATTGAACATTAGATATTATAGAAATAAGCCTCGAAAGAGTAAATATAAAAGGAGTCATGGGTTATACAGTTTAATTGTATAGGTTATATGAATAGATATATTAGGTCTCTGATGTCCCTATAATGCGCATGTTTTTGCTTAAAACATCCCACAAATAATGTTTTATAACTCTTTCTGCTCCTTTTAGGCTTTGATCCTAAATGAAAGGATCCTGTTTTGGTGACTGTCGCTTTAAATTCAAATGAGATTGTGCTCTTTAAAAGAGGGCGGAGCTACAGATGCCTGTGTGTCAGCATAGTGGGACATTCAAAAACAAGACTAATGTCCCGTGTTAATGAGGGAGAGATGGTCACTAGTGGGCGGGGCTTTCCCCCTCTGATGACACGTACAGTGGGAGAATGTCAATCAAAGTGTTTCTGTTTTTAATCAAGTGTGATTATAAAAGAAAGAATCAATCAATTTTTACCATTAGAAGCTGGTTATATTCACAGACTGTTGCCACACAACTGTGTTTGAACCCCTTATAAAAGTGATTTTTGCACAATAGGTCCCCTTTAAATGAGTATGTTGCCAAGCAGCTCCGCTTTCATTTACAGAAAGGCACCATACAAGATTTTAACTTACTGTGGAGGCCATTTGAGTACAGTGAACTCATTGTCATGTTCAAGAAACCAGTCTGAGATGATTCACACTTTGACATGGCGCGTTATCCTGCTGGAAGTAGCCATCAGAAGATGGGTACACGGTGGTCATAAAGGGATGGACATGGTCAGCAACAATACTCAGGTAGGCTGTGGCGTTGACATGATGCTCTATTGGTACTAATGGGCCCAACGTGTGCCAAGAAAATATCCCCCACACCATTACACCACCACCACCAGCCTGAACCGTTGATACAAGGCAGGATGGATCCATGCTTTCATGTTGTTGATGCCAAATTCTGACCCGACCATCTGAATATTGCAGCAGAAATGGAGACGCATCAGATCAGGCAATGTTTCTCCAATCTTCTATTGTCCAGTTTTGGTGAGCCTGTGTGAATTGTAGCCTCAGTTTTCTGTTCTTAGCTGACAGGAGTGGCACCCGGTGTGGTCTTCTGCTGCTGTGGCCCATCCGCCTCAAGGTTGGACATGTTGTGCGTTAAGAGATGTTCTTCTGCAGGCCTCTGTTGAAGCAAGTGGTTATTTGAGTAACTGTTGCCTTTCTATCAGCTGGAGCCAGTCTGGCCATTCTCTTCTGAACAAAGCATTTGCTCCCACAGAACTGGATATTTCCTCTTTTTCAGACCATTCTCTATAAACCCTAGAGATGGTTGTGCGTGAAAATCCCAGTAGATCAGCAGTTTTTGAAATACTACCAGCCCGTCTGGCACCAACAACCATGCCACAAAGTCACGTAAATCACCTTTCTTCCCCTTTCTGATGCTCAGTTTGAACTGCAGCAGATCGTCTTGACCATGTCTACATGCCTAAATGCATTGAGATGCAGCCATGTGATTGGCTGATTAGACATTTGTGTTAACGAGCAGTTGGACAGGTGTACCTAATACAGTGACCGGAGAGTGTATATAACATATTATTATGTTCACCTGTGGCTGGTTTGGTTGCTTTATATATAGATCAGCGGTTCTCAATCTTTGTCCTCGCAGCCCTTCGCTATGCATATTTAGTATGTTTCTCTTACTGCTTCAGAGGTTTGTTCCATTTGAGTAAAGCTGCAGTCACACTGGGCTTTGTGTGTGCGAAATTCTGTCGTACGGCGCTGCGAAAAGGGGCGGGATTAAACAAGATGATTAAACAATAAAAAAGCGAGCGATTGCTCCATGTTTTAAATTTCTGTCCAGAGAGGTCCTGTTTTGATCCTCGATTGGTCAAGTGATGTGATTTCGCAGGTCAGAGTTCACAAAGCTTGAACTTTGCACCGCAGCGACATGCAAAACGTGACGCATGACCCTGCGTTTCCGGTCTGATGCATTCGCGTGCGTTTGAATGGAAGTCTATGGGAGGAAAAGCCCAGTGTGACCGCAGCTTCACCTGCCATGATTCCATTGTGAAAGTGTTTAATTCAAATAGTGACGTGCACAAGACTTCTACGCTAATCACATGAGTATGGTTAAATAACCCTTCACATTTCTGCAATATCTGAAAATGCCACAAACAGTTATAATGTTTTTTTTTCCTTAAGTTAACTTCAAGTTCAGCCAATTTCTCATGTTTAATGGATAGAGAGCAGTGAACTATGTAGGGAATGTGAATCTCAACAAAGTTCCTTCTTGGAGCTATCTTCTAATGAGCTGATTATCAAACACAAAAGGCCCATGCAAAATAAGCAGGGGGGGGGGGAGACTAGGATTGAGGACTAGGATTGAGAACCACTGGGATAGATAGATAGATAGATAGATAGATAGATAGATAGATAGATAGATAGATAGATAGATATCTCTGTAATATGCATATTATGAGAGAAAGTCTATAATCTCTTGGATGTTCAGAGTTAATTTAAAGTGTTACTGAGATTTGTTTTGAATCTCACACTTAGGAAGTGAGAATTTTACTTCCACAAAAAAACAAAAACAAGATAGAGCAGACCAAGTGTGATCATTATCCAAATCACACAAGTCTGCTAGATGAGTGAAACGTTAACTTCAACTGTCCTCCATGACACTTCCATCCCCGGAGGTCAATCCTTTTGTGATCAGTTCACATGTTTGCTCATTAAATCTATTACATAGTTGTCAGAAATCAATGGCTACCTCCTCCAGTTGCAAGGTCAGTGTTCTCCTGCTGTCTTTCCGTCAGTGGGCAGTCGGGTCACCGAGTGTTGGTCAGCATTCTCTCTGTGCTCAATAATACTGAGCGATGGGGAATTCATTAGAGGTTTAGACGTTCTTCTGCTTTCTAAAGGTCTCTGTAAATGTCTGTACGTCTGGGACTGAAACGCAGTACTGGAAATGCCTTCGAATTGAAGAGTCGGAAGAAACTTATTTAAATATTTATTTCAACTTATATTTATAACTTGTTTTTATGCTTAAAGTTTGCCGAGCAGATATGTCAGGGTATTGTCTGCAGTTTTTCCATTGTCATGACACTTGGCCACTTGCTCTTTTGGTGAGTCTGGACGAAGGCCAGTGACAGTGCAGGGCAATGATGATTTGAGGAAAGCCAAACGCTCCATCATACTGTCAAACTGCAGGCACCGAGAGCAGAAAGAGATCTGAACTTTTCGTTTTTAAACTGCAGGAATGAGGTGAGCTGGGTTTAATGAATAGTTCAAACCCACACACATAAATGCAGTCTTGTTTCACATGTCTGATTTGTAGCCAGTTCCTTGTGGCTTCAGAAACCTTTTTTTTTTGCCTTTAAGGCCCATTTTTTATATTTAAAGCTGAATCAAATAACTTAATTATATTAATTTCCGAATATTTAGAAATTAGTCTAGCAAAATTACTAAAATAAAATTGTATTAGCATGAGAAAACAGGGTTTCTACTACTACACAGTTATTAGATTATATTCAGTGTCCATGTTGTAATATTCTTCAAACAAAATCAAATGAAGATCAAATAATGTCAGATCAAAACAAAGTTTGTTTATGGATCACTTCGGGAATTTACAGGAAAATGTCCACTGTTGCTAGTAATGCTACAGTTATCAGCTGGAGTGACCACAGGAACTACTAAAGGGCACTCCAGCCATCTATACACTACCTGACGAAAGTCTAATAGCCTATCCAAGTTTTTAGGAACAACAAATAGTAACGTGACTTCTAGTGATAATTTGGTATCAGAAGTGACTAATATGAAAGGCAAAGGCCTCTTAGATTACGCTATTTTACCAAAATAAAATATGATCATGCCTTGATTTTTAATTCTTTGATTAGGACAGTAAAGTCTGACTTTGCTGAGACAAAAGTCTTGTCACTGAACAGAAATGATGTCCAGTATAGAATATAAAGTCATGCTGCAGTGGAAACAGAATGAATATTGTGTGTGACTCCATCATGAGCTTGGAGGACTGCATCCATACATCTCTGCAATGACTCAAATCACTGATTAATAAAGTCATCTGGAATGGCAAAGAAAGCCTTCTTGCAGGACTCCCAGAGTTCATCAAAATTCTTCGAATTCATATTCAATGCCTCCTCCAACTTACCCCAGACATGCTCAATAATGTTCATGTCTGGTGACTGGGCTGGCCATTCCTGGAGCACCTTGACCTTCTTTGCTTTCAGGAACTTAGAGTTTGAAGTATGAGGAGCGCTATCCTGCTGAAGAATTTGCTCTCTCCTGTGGTTTGTAATGTAATGGGCACAAATGTCTTGATACCTCAGGCTGTTGATGTTGATCATCCACTCTGCAGATCTCTCGCACACCCTCATACTGAATGTAACCCCAATCCATGATTTCTCCTTCACCAAACTTGACTGATTTCTATGAGAATCTTGGGTTCATGTGGGTTCCAGCAGGTCTACTGCAGTATTGGTGATGATTGGGATGCAGTTCAGCAGATGATTTAGCAGAGAAATCTACCTTCTGCCACTTTTCCAAATGATCAACCAGATGTCAAGGTATTTTTTGTTGCTCCTACGAATTTGTACGAACTAGCCACTAAACTGACAAAATGTAATACTTACGTTTCCTTGTGAGATCAGGCTGTAATAACTTCGTTTAAATGCACATTTGCATATAAATACTTTTTTGTAAACAAAATATTAATGGTAAGCAAAAAAAAAAATATGTAGGAAGTATTTTTGGTGCATTAAGTGAGGTTATGATCTCCATCTGACAAGGTAATCCAGCAAAAAAGTAGTGCTTAAATGTCACTAAATGCAGCATTTAAACCTCATGATTTAATAGAAAATGAGATTAATAACTGCAAAAAGGTTCACTTTTTGAGAAAAAATGAACCACCCCTTTTAAATGGCTGCCTACTGGCCTGGCTAATATTTGTTGCTGTTTCGACCAACCTTATTAATAAATGCTGAACATTTATAACAGTTTAACATGTTTGAGCTACTATTGGTCTGATTTACTACTACTAATATAAACTTACTACTACTGTGGTGGTCATGGAGGAGTGGAGAACATGAGACTGATTCCTGTGACGCTCCAGAGACAGACGAGTCTTCGATGAGGCCAGCTTCCAGCCTCCGCTGCTGAGACTGCAGCTCTGCACAAGACGTTTGGCCAGCGGAGAAATTAAAATGGTCGTGCCCAACTGAGCCTGGTTTCTCTCAAGGTTTTTTTTTTCTTCACTTCAATTAGTGAAGTTTTTTCCCTCTCCGCTGTCGGCACTACCTTGCATGGTTCGGGATCTGTAGAGCTGCGCATCGTTGGATTTGCTCTTCAGTATTTGGACTCTCAGTAGTGATTATTAAACCACACTGAACTGAGCTCAACTGAACTGAACTTAAACACTACAAACTGAACTACACTGTTCCTATTTACTGTGACCTTTTATGTGAAGCTGCTTTGACACAATCTACATTGTATAAGCGCTATACAAATAAAGGTGAATTGAATTTAATAGCTGGGTGTGAATCTGAGGCTTCACCTTCATTGATTTAAACCTTTCCGGGGGTTCATTTCTTCTGTCAAATCCACTGAGGTCAGATAATTGTGAGTAAAACCAAACAAAACATTGTTTTAAAAAGGAAACCGAAGCTTAAATCTAATTAATAGCAACAGTTATGCCATTATTCGTGTTTAATACAGTAAACCTCCTTGCAGGACTAGAAAATCCACATCTGGAATACTGTATTGAGTGTATATAAATAAACACGGCTTGACTTTACTAGGCTGCAGAGGTTGTGCAATCACATTCGCATATTTACATATTCATCTAAATGCTTTTCTCAACAGTGTGGGTGGCGTTGGGATGTTTGCTAACAGTAAACCACTTCTCTGGTTTTTCAATTGTCTTTTTCTGCCTTACAAGAAAGTGGTCTATTAAATTTCCTGTCACATGTTACATGGGCAATAACAAGTAACATTTGATCATGTTGCGTTGCAAACAAGGACAAAAAAAAATAAGAGATTGGGGGGTGTTTGAAAGTCATTGCGTCATCTTTTTGTCTAGACATTTGAGATTTAAAGGGACAGAAATAGGCATACTGATTTACAGTACATGTAAGTAGTGATAATCACAGAGACTAGATGACCAGAGTCTTTCCATCACGCTGGCCATAATGTTACATAAAGATAAAAGCATGTGTATTCAGGAGGATTATCTTTGTATCTGTGTGCAAAAGCAAGTAAGAAAGCTGTCCAGGAAGGGAATATTCACAACATACAACAACCCTAAATGGCCCAGGAATAAAGGAGTGTGAACTGAAGGCTCACACGTTGGCGCATAATGGTCTGTGTGACGCAGAATATCTCCCAGTGCCCCGTTCCCTTTTACTGCTGAATAATTAGAGTGCATTCTCATATTTAGCAAAGGCCAAATTTGATATAGCAAAAAGAATAACTAACGAAATATCTCTCCTAGGTCTTTTTAGGGAGCTCCAATCCTAATGCCGCCTCCATAAAATGTGTCCCATGATGACTTGAGGAAATGAATGAGCCACATTTGTCACAGAAGTGCATCGTCGTTAAGTTTCAGTAGGGCATATGGTACATAATAGATCAGCTCAAACTGGTTCCATAACAGAGACTCTTGGGTAAACAGCATGCGATAATATTTAGAACAACTACATACAGTTATAGTCTTTTGGGAAATCCATGATAAATATGTTTGGGCCACGTTTCACGCAACAAAGGACAATTATAGTTAAGTTATTTTATTAGGATAACTATATTTATATAACTATTTACATAACCTGACACTATGAACTAGCAATTAACAGCTGTATTTTTTATAATTAATATAATCATATTAAATGGAGTTATGAATTAACAAAGTTCAGTAGCGGGGCCACACCTAAACCAATCAGCCTCCTTCGTCTACTATTTAGAGGAAGTGGACCCTCCATAAACCGTTTGTCTCAGATTCTCCCTCCCACCCAATTTCCCTCTAAAACTCATCCCCTACACCCCCCCTCCCCTCCCCATACCTCTTAACATCCCTCTTGTTAAGGGGGGGGGGGTCTTCTAAAGGTTCCACTTTAACCTACAAGACAAAGCCCCCACTCTGAGTCTCCCTGGACAAGACTCCCTGATCAGCCAGTCCAAGGACCATCCATATTTCTCTTCTCAATCTTCATAACCATTACCTACTTCTCCCTACAACTAGTAATTAAGTTTCTCAAGCAACGGTTGTAGCGTGGTCCTTGATAGTGAATATATAATTAATATGAATTTCTCATGGTTAGTTAATCATACTGACCCACTTACATTCACCTGCTTACATTCATGTAACTAATGAAGTTTACGGCCCTCAAATCGGTGGAGTTCATCAAGATCTACCTGAGCTCAAACTCCCCTCTCACTCTGTTAACAGGAGAGAGCCCAGGGCTCGAGGATCTTATAAGCTCAGGGCTTTCTCCCAGGATAAGATGGCAAACAAACTTGACTATCAATCATCAGCTAAGTGTGAACTCTTGAAACCTTGCTCATTTATAAAAAAGTGTGCTTCATACAGGTGAGTGGGCTTCACAAACCACCTGTAGAAGTTCTCTCTCTCTCACTCTCAAAAAAATAACCCCACTTCTTCTAACCTTAGCACTAAATTCTGAACACAAACAGTTATTTTGTATAATTAGCAATTCTTGTATGTATTGCCTTGTTGAATTGTTGAATTTCTCCACAATTGTAAGTCGCTTTGGACAAAAGCGTCTGCTAAATGACTAAATGTACACATTTCCTAATAAAATCCCACGACTTTCAAATAATTATTCATGACAATGTTTCATGTACATCACTTAGCCTTTTCAATCTGCTTCTTGCCCCTGAATAAAGATCATTATAGAACTGTTTTCGAAGTATAACAGGCCTTAAATCAACCCTACCCCTGAACTTAAAAGTGAAAAAAAGTTGTGACGTGACTAAGGTGACCCATACTCAGAATTTGTATTTAACCCATCAGAATTTGTATTTAACCCATCTCTGCATTTAACCCATCAAAGTGAACACACACCCAGAGCAGTGAGCAGCCATTACTGTAGTGTTTTAATATTGGGGGATTGGTGCCTTGCTCAAGCCACTCACTTCAGCCATGGTATTGAGAGCGGTAAGAGTACTAGTTATTCACTCCCACCACCTACAATCAGTGACTCGAATTTTCAACCTTTCAGTCAAGTCAAAGTCTTTAACTATTCGGCCAAGTGTCTAACCATTAGGCCCCATACTCAGAACACTAAACTTGTACCTAACACAAGCAGGTATTAAACCAACCATAACAACAAACCGGGGCGGCACTGTCACCTCACAGAAAGAAGATCGCTGGTTTGAGTCCCAGCAGGGTCAGTTGGCATTTCTTAGTGGAGTTTGCATGTTCTCCCTGTGTTGGCGTGGGTTTCCTCCGGGTGCTCCAGTTTCCCCTACAGTCCAAACACATGCGCTATAGGGGAATTGGATGAACTAAATTGGCCGTAGTGTATGCATGTGACTGTGAGAGTGTATGGATGTTTCCCAGTACTGGGTTGCAGCTGGAAGGGCATCTGCTGGGTAATGCATATGCTGGATAAGTTGACCATTCAATCCACTGCGTGACCCCTGATGAATAAAGGGGCTTAGCTGAAGGAAAATGAATGAACAACACCAAACCAGTCTCTACTCCTTAAACCTTCACAAACATGTGGAGCATTTCGTTATTTGTACATAGGCAAGTGAGAACAACTGTGTTTTATTATTAAAACTGAGCTCATTTTCAATCAATGATCCAAACGTATATTTACTCATTCATTTTTTTTAGTTCTCTAGTTGATATAATCTGGGCAGGTTCTGTGAGATTCACCACAGGATTGGGTGTTGAGCGTGAGAGAGTCGTGACTGTAACTCTATTTGCATCTGCTTTGCTGCTCAGGAGGATGCAATCAAACTGTGAGAAGTGGAGAGTGAGAGACAGAGACCGTAGAGATGAGAATGAAATATTTATCCAAAAAGAAGTCTATTTATAGATTACAGGTGGTGGGGGGGCTTCACTTCAATTATTGATGTGAGAGTGTGCGAGCGGGGCTTTTTCTCAGGTCTGAGAGGCAGGCAAGGCCATGCAGAGAGGAATCACTGTAATGCAGCAGGATAAACCTCGGCGTACGTGAGAAATATAGAGAACGGGCAGAATTTCAGGGTCAAAACCAAAGCTTAGGCTGCTGCCACAACAATTAAATTCAATGCTGATGTTAAAAGCATTCAGCTCCAGATGTCAAGGTATCAAATGCTGAATGCCCATAATATTTTATACGTGATGTTTTAGTTTAGGTCTAGTCCACAGTTTAGACCACAGTTGTCCACACTTGGTCCTGAAGAGCCGGTGTCCTGGAGAGTTTAGCTCCAACCCTAATCAAACACACCTGAACCAGCTAATCAAACTCTTACTAGATATACTAGAAACCTCCGGGCAGGGTGTTTTTGAAGCAGTTGGAGCTAAACTCAGGAGGACACTGGCCCTCTAGGAACGAGTTTGGACCCTGGTTTAGACCTAGTCTCCATGTGGCCTAGTCCACATGGAGACACTTTAGCTATAGGCCTATACATAAAAATAAAAACATATATTTAAAAAAATTGTATCCTTGTTCGGCGGCACAGTGGGTAGCGCTGTCGTCTCACAGCGGACGGTCGCAGGTTTCTGTGTGGAGTTTGCATGTTCTCCCCATGTTCGCGTAGGTGTTCCGGTTTCCGCATGTGCTATTGGTAAATTGGGTAAGCTAAATTTTCCGTAGTGATGTATGTGAGGTGAATGAGTTTATGGGTGTTTCCCAGTGAAGGGTTGCTGCTGGAAGAGCATCCGGTGTGTAAAACATATGCTGGATAAGTTGGCGGTTCATTTCACTGTGGCGACTCCAGATTAAAACAGGGACTAAGCCAACAAGAAAATGAACATCATTGTTTTGGATCAAGTATCGAGCATTGTGGGGGTCTGAAAACATTACCTTTTCCCCAAAACTGATAAATCTGAATATGAATTCTTTTCGGATGTGTGTACAGCCAATCTGTATATTTTGTGAAATGATGATGTCATCACCCTAGCCAACCTTAGCCAGAGAGGCTGCTTTATGTAACATCAACAACAATGGCAAAAGTTTTACAGGCATTCTATAAGGTTCTGGTTTTCTTCCTTCTAATTGGCCAACATGGCCGAACTAAAGACGCATTTATCACACGTTTGCAGCAAACGTGTCGGGTATTCCGTATGGCTGCGTCCGAAACGGCTTACTACTCAGTAGGTACTGCATTTGAATTTAAACGTACTACTCGGCCGTTAGAAAAGTACCTTCTATACAGTATGAATGGAATTCGGACGTACTACATCCGCCATTTTGTCATGGTCAGTTGCTTCACTTCACTCCCATTCATGAATTCTCTCACGGGAGATCCTGGGATAGCGGAGCATGCATGGGATGCGCACTTTAGAATCTCGCCGGAAGTAGTAAGTCATCCGGGTACTTCTCGCACACTGATTTTTGAATTCTATGTATTCAGGCATACTACTCGGCTTGCACACTGATTTTAGCGTACTGTATAGTATGGAAGTATGCGGTTTCGGACGCATCCACAGTTTGACCACTGGATGGTAATCCGCTTCGGTTCTAATGTTTGCATTGACTTAATTCCTCGTTTGGTGTGAACCCAGCATAAAGCTGTCATTATCACCACCTGTTAGTTCGGCCCTTAACATGCATCACAGTGCACTTTTGGTGTTTTCATGTGGATGGAGATTAAAAATAAAATAAAAAAAGGCAGAGATAACGGTTATAAAAAATACCCGCGTACGTGTGGACATGGCCCAGGTCTCATCTAATTTTAGTGCATCTCTATGACAAAATTAAAGGATTACAAACTGGTTTGTCATTAATATTAGAGTTCTGAGTTGAAGCCAGTAGCTAGTGTGAACACACATAATTCTTGAGTACTGCATAATACCTGAACCTTCATTCATTTTTTTAGATCAAGAAAAACTAAAGATTGGATAGGAAAAGCTTCTTGGAAAGAGTAAGTTCTGACATTTGAATTTGCTTGAGGACCTTTATATTTTTAGTTGTCAATTTGTTAAGTTTGCATTCTGTGGAAATCAAAGCTATGCCATTTGCATTAGTGTAATGTTCTACCCTGATCAAACACACCTAAACCAATTAATTAGGACCTGACCGCCACTTGATAATTACAGGCAGGTGTGTTTGATATGGGTTGCAACTGAAATCTGCAGGAAGGTAGATCTCCAGGAACAGGGTTGACCACCCATGATATAGTGCATTGTTTGATGGGGGTAGCCATTGATTTCAGTGTCTGAAACAACATTATCAAGGGCACTCACTTAGATCTGTAATCCACTGTCATAATAATTGTTCAGCCAATGTAAATCCAAATGCAGGCTGCACTGTGAGTGAGCTCCTGAATTTCACCAGTAGATGAACACAGCTCTTCTGGCGCACGTCCTGTCTGAATTATTTACCCACTTGTTTACATTGACCCCATAAAGTGGACTACAGTTGCAGGTTAGAATTTAACTTGTCAACATTAAGTCAACTGGCTTTTTTTGAGCAGGTTTTGATTAAATGCTTGAAATAAAGTATGTGCTGAACACAAGCTGAAACTATGAAATGGATCAGTGATACACTACTGGTGATTTTACTCATTTTAAACAAAGTTGGTTGCTAAGAATATTCAAAATGCCATTTTATTACAAGTCTCGTGGCTGGACCATTGTTGGACAAAAACAAGTTGATTAATTTCAGTTATCAAACATCTTGAACACAAGTTTCTACTTGCTCCTCCATTCTGACTCTTGAACGTCAAGAGTGACCAGATATCAAATTTTGGCAGCCATTTTATAGTCTAGGCCACACCCTGGGATGTACCATTCTACAGGTAAGTTTACTTCCTTGCATTTGCATTTCTGATCACATATTGCATTTAAAACAGCATCTACCGTATTTATGTATTATTCAACTAACTAACTAACTAACTAACTAATAAGTATAGCCTATGGTGAATGAATGTAAACTTTGTTTTACAGGTACAGAGATGTGAGTGATATCATAGCAACATGGTTTCTTCCATTTAGATACGTCTTTCATGTATAAATACTTTGAGTTTAAAACAATCTAGATTTGGTGCTTGGTGTATAAAAACAGGCAAGTTATTCTTGTCATACCATGTAACAATCTTAAATAACATGATTAAATCAAGCTACTATAGACTCTGTTTAGCTTTTACTTCTTACTAATTGAATCTGGTCCTCGGAAGTTTCAGAAAATTGTGTTCATTTTATGATTATGGTTTAGTAATAATGATTATAATTACAAAAAAAAAAAATGTAAGAATCAAACTTTCTTTGGTCACAGAGCTCATTTTCTGCAACAATTCATATGTTTTGTTGAAGGAACCAGGTCGATTTCCTCCTGGTTGGCCTACATAAATGTCTTCACTGCAGTTCTTTATGTTAATAAATCAATGTAGGGAATAGGGAAGGAGGACATGGGAGCAAATTTAGTCAGAATGTCGGTATTTGGATCAGAGTATCAATGTGACTTCATTTTTCAGAATTCAGAAGATATATGTTTTAATATAGTTTTTTAATATATGTGATATATAAAAATTGGCCATTTTGCTATATTATATGTACATAAATGTTTATATTGGTTCTTTCAGTGTGGGAACGGTGGTCACACAAACAATTAAAATAAAATATGTACACCTATACAAGTAACCCAAACAGTATTATATGTCTAATCTAAAAATAACAATTAAAAAAATGACTCGGGCGAGTTCGAACTCGGGTTAGCGGCATCGTAACGCAACGTGCTGACCACTGGACCACAATGGCGCTGTTAAGCTGGTGCGTTTGGAATTAAAAAGAAGTATTGCACTGTTATCTGCAAGACTCTTTTAACCACAGTATTAGTTTCTATTGATGGCTTCATATTTTCTCCCCTTATTAGATTTCTGATCAAGTTGTGTCAGATTCATAATGTAGTGAATCATCTGATTTTCATTGAGCAGGTGTAATATTCATTAATATTAATTATTAGAATTATTATATTCACTAAGTTGCCGTTGTTTGGGGTCGAATGATTACGTCATTAACCTGCAGGTTGCATTTTGCTCACGGGCTGTGAGAAAATAAATAGAAAGAGCGGAGCTGCGACAAAATAATGATTAAAAAGAGTGAGGCTAGGGTCAAATAAATAAATAAATGAAAACAGTGCGACTGCTGAGAGTGCAAGCAGCTAGGGACACCAGCCCTCGTGGACAAATAACGGACCGGCCCACTGGGAATTCTCCCAGTCCTCCTGATTAGCCAATCCTGGCCTGCCTGTGTATCAGCATAGTGGCAGATTCAAAAACAAGTCTAACATCCTATGCCAATAAGGGAGAGATGGTCTCTAATGGAGCTTTCCCCTATGATGTTACGCTTCCATCTTCTCTCAGCCTCTGCTTTCTGATTGGATATTGGATTTATTTCCCATGAATTGATCAAAATGGTATATTCCTATTCGTTTCTATCCGTTTACATCCTCTCCGCTACAAACCCGTGACATGGTGTATGGTTTACAACATTTCGAAGTTCATCAGGTGTCATTTATGAATTTTACAAGCAGTTTTTCCAGCAGCTTTTATCCGGTGATTAATGCAACATGTCAAACTACTCATCAGTCCAAAACCTGCCCTCCTGGATAGAGAAATCAGATGGTATTACAGGCCTCGAGCATGATCAGAACGTGTTCTAAAGCGCCTGACGAGGTCAATAACGTGTCTTGGCAGTGTGTGCGGAGCGTGAGAGTGAGCCAGTGGGAGTGTGTGACTCAGATTTGTACATTCACACAGAAGAATGGTGAGTGTCTTGGAGAAAGAAAAAAAAAGATGCTCTCGCTGCATCCAAGGCCAGATTGCATTCTGTGGAGAATGACTTTGCTTTATATTGAGAAGAAAAGAAAGAAGAAAGCGCGAGTGTCACTTTGGACTTATATAAACTCAAGCAGGATCCTGCATTGTAGCTGAACAGCTTATCCAGTCAAGCCTCATGAGCAATTCAGGGAAGAAACGCGTGGTTTTTCTTTGCGCAGTCCATCAACGAAACATACAGTTGAAGTCAGAATTATTCACCCCCTTTGATTTATTTTCTTTTTAAATATTTCCTAAATTATATTCAACAGAGCGAGGAAATTTTCACAGTATGTCTGATAATATTTTTTCTTCTGAAGAAAGTCTTTTTTGTTTTATTTCGGCTAGAATAAAAGCAGTTCTTAATTTTTTTACATTTTAAGGTCAAAATTATTAGCCCCCTTAAACATTTTTTTTCAATAGTCTACAGAACAAACCACCGTTATACAATAACTTGCCTAATTACCCTAACCTGCCTAGTTAACCTAGTTAAGCCTTTAAATGTCACTTTAAGCTGTATAGAAGTGTCTTGAAGAATATCTAGTCTAATATTATTTACTGTCATCATGGCAAACATAAATCAGGTATTAGAAATGAGTTAATAAAACTATTATGTTTAGAAATGTGTTGAAGAAATCTTCTCTCCGTTAAACAGAACTTGAGGAAAAAATTAACAGGGGGGCTAAAAATTCTGACTTCAACTGTGCATCTACAGCATGGGTCACCAAACTTGTTCCTGGAGGGCCGGTGTCCTGCAGATTTTAGCTCCAACCCTAATCAAACACACCTGAACAAGCTAATCAAGGTCTTACTAGGTGTACTTGAAACACCCAGCCAGGTGTGTTGAGGCAAGTTGGAGCTAAACCCTGCAGGGACACCAGCCCTCCAGGACCGAGATTGGTGACCCCTGATCTACAGTATACTCATTTTCTTTTGTGAATGCGTCAAAAGCTTTGCTGCCTTTTATTCTGAATTTGCCAATGTGATAATTATTCATCTGGTAAAGCTGACTTTATATTTATACATTCAGACTTTCACCTTATTAACATAATTTCAGAAAACTATTAAGAATAACTAAAGATCAGATATGAAAAGCTTTTGAAAGAAGTTAGTTCTGATCTTTGAATCTGCTTGAGGACCTTTAGAAAAGCTGTATCATTTTAGTTAGCTTTTCAATTTGAATCAAGGTTGCATTTTGTGGAAATCAAACCTATGACATTTGCATTACTGGAGTAATATTGGACTGCCATCTCAAGTCACAATAACGAGAGTGTGCTTGTTTGATGGGGGTAGCCATTGCTTTCAGTGCCTGTAACAACATTATCAAGGGCACTCATTTAGATCTGTTATCCACTGTCATCATAATTGTACAGCCAATGTAAACCCGAATGCAGGCTGCACTGTGAGTGAGCTCCTGAATTTCACCAGTAGATGAACACAGCTCTTCTGGCGCACGTCCTGTCTGAATTATTTACCCACTTGTTTACATTGACCCCATAAAGTGGACTACAGTTGCAGGTTAGCATTTAACGCATCAACATTAAGTCAACTGGCTTTCTTTGAGCAGGTTTTGATTAAATGCTTGAAATAAAGTATGTGCTGAACACAAGCTGACACTATGAAATGGATCAGTGATACACTACTGGTGATTTTACTCATTTTAAACAAAGTTGGTTGCTAAGAATATTCAAAATGCCATTTTATTACAAGTCTCGTGGCTGGACCATTGTTGGACAAAACAACAGTTGACTAATTTGGTTATCAAACATCTTGAACACAAGTTTCTATTTGCTCCCTCCATTCTGACTCTTGAACGTCAAGAGTGACCAGCTGTCAAATTCTGGCAGCCATTTTATAGTCTAGGCCACACCCTGGGATGTACCATTCTACAGGTAAGTTTACTTCCTTGCATTTGCATTTCTGATCACATATTGCATATAAAACAGCATCTATTCATGTATTATTCCACTAACTAACTAACAAAATAAATAAATAAATAAATAAATAAATATAAGTATAGCCTATGGTGAACGAATGTAAACTTTGTTTTACAGGTACAGAGATGTGAGTGACATCATAGCAACATGGTTTCTTCCATTTAGATACGTCCCTCATGTATAAATACTTTGAGTTTAAAACAATCTAGATTTGGTGCTTGGTGTATTAAAAGCAGGCAAGTTATACTCGTCATACCATGTAACAATCTTAAATAACGTGATTAAATCAAACTACTATAGACTCTGTTTAGCTTTTACTTCTTACTAATTGAATCTGGTCTTAAACTTTCAGAAAATTGTGTTCATTTTATGATTATGGTTTAGTAATAATGATTATAATTACAAAAAAATGTAAGAATCAAACTTTCTTTGGTCACAGAGCTCATTTTCTGCAACAATCCATATGTTTTGTTGAAGGAACCAGGTCGATTTCCTCCTGGTTGGCCTACATAAATATGTCTTCACTGCAGTTCTTCATGTTAATAAATCAATGTAGGGAATAGGGAAGGAGGACATGGGAGCAAATTTAGTCAGAATGTCAGTATTTGGATCAGAGTATCAATGTGACTTCATTTTTCAGAATTGTATCCCTCTAATTGCAGGTCAAGCTGTGAGATCTGCTGTGTACAGGATTTAGGTCCAATAAGTAATAATTCTGTTTTGTCTGCGTTTAAGAGAAGAAAATGATTGCTCATCCAGTCTTTGACATCTTTAATACACACAGTTAGCTTAGAACAGGGGTCACCAAACTTGTTCCTGGAGGGCCGTTGTCCTGCAGATTTTAGCTCCAACCCTAATCAAACACACCTGAATGAGCTAAACAAGGTCTTACTAGGTATACTTGAAACACCCAGCCAGGTGTGTTGAGGCAAGTTGGAGCTAAACCCTGCAGGGACACCAGCTCTCCTGGACCGAGATTGGTGACCCCTGGCTTAGACAGTTCAGACATCTCATCAGGTTTAGTTGAGTCTTTAACTGCAGACTCTCTTTGAACAGATCATTAGAAATAGCGAATCTTTAGGTGCGTTCGAATTCATGCAGCACTGCGCAGATCGATCGAAATCTGTCCTAAAGTGGTGCATGCTGGTTTGAAATTTTGTCCGGATTGATGCTGCGCGGACGCCACGTGACTGTCATATGTGGCATCAAAGTACCGCGACAGTGCTCCGAGATCAGACGATAGATTCAGCCGGTGCAGCATCTGAAGAGCGACTGCTGGAACTGCGATGACGACACCGATATTACACGATTGGCTGAGTTCATAGCATGAAACTTCATGCCACGTGTGTTTCGGGTTTATTATTGGACAAATTCAGTCCCACAAATATTTTATTAAAGCAAACTTCAAATATTTCACTGCAGTAATCATCTTTTGTTAAATAATTTGTTCATAATGACTAGATTGTTTACATTGGTTTATTCGACCTTTTTAATACACACTATTCACTGTATTTAGCTCCATAAATTATTTAAATTATATATTTTAGTGAATAACCTGAATATTCACTCAAATAAGTCTTACAGCCATATAAAGAGTCTGACAACCCAGCCTGATCTCACGAGAAAACGTAAGTATTTTACGTTTTGACAGTTTAGTGGCTAATTCGTACGAATTGGTATGAGTTCAGTCGTACAAAATTGTACGATTTTAAAAAGGAGGCGTGGCACCTAACCCCACCCCTAAACCCAACTGTCATTGGCGGATGAGCAAATCGTACTAAATTGTACGAATTAGATCGTACCAATTGCCGTGAGATTGTGTTGGACAACAATATAAAGGTTTCTCAACAAATTTAAAAATATATATTTTATTAAATATAAAAATAAATCGGTAGTGGCGCAGTAGGTAGTGCTGTCGCCTCACAGCAATGAGGTCGCTGGTTCAAGCTTCAGCTGGGTCAGTTGGCGTTTCTGTGTGGAGTTTGCATGTTCTCCCTGCGTTCACGTGGGTTTCCTTCGGGTGCTTCGGTTTCCCCCACAGTCCAAAGACATGTGGTACAGGTGAATTGGGTAGGCTAAATTGTCCGTAGCGTATGAGTGTGAATGAGTGTCTGTGGATGTTTCCCAAAGATAGGTTGCGGCTGGAAGGGCATCCACTGCGTAAAAACGTGCTGGATAAGTTGGCGGTTCATTCCGCTGTGGCGACCCCAGATTAATAAAGGGAGTAAGCCGACAAGAAAATGAATGAATGAAAAATATATGATTATAAAATATTTTATTTCCTGTCAAATCGTTTATGAAGAAAGTTTAAAAGTGACACTGATGTACTTGCTCTTTCTGGAAAATTACTACTTAATGTGTAGCTCATTTATTTTGATCCTTTTGTTCAATCTTTTTGGTTTAAAGTGCTTTTTAAAAAAATGCTTTTATTATCCAAAATATCCCTATTGGTGGATATTTATTTCCTTTTTATGTGCCCTCTCGTTTTCCCTTTATTACCCATGTGTTTGTTATATAGGCTACTTAAATTTCATTCATAATTTCCGTATTATTTAAAAATGAACTATAGTTTGTAGAGACTGTATCCTGATTTATTTGTACTGTAAATCTTTTGTTGTTATTGCAATAAATAAATAAAGAGTTGATGACTCCATGTGATCGTTCATGACTGCAGCAACTTTGATCCCCCGAAGTGTCCGGCTTGATGGCTCCATTTTCAAGTCCACCCCTGCCTGCGCTCGGCTAATCTCGTTGATCAAAAATAGGTGTCGAACGCACCTATTAACTGCAGACTCTCTTCATATAGATCATTTGAATCAGTGAGTCATTAACTGCAGACTCTCTTCATGTAGATCATTTGAATCAGTGAGTCATTAACTGCAGACTCTCTTCATATAGATTATTTGAATCAGTGAGTCCTTGACTGCATACTCTCTTCATATAGATCATTTGAATCAGTGAGTCATTGAATGCAGACTCTCTTCATTTAGATCATTTGAATCAGTGAGTCATTAACTGCAGATTCTCTTCATGTAGATAATTTGAATCAGTGAGTCATTAACTGCAGACTCTCTTCATATAGATCATTTGAATCAGTGAGTCATTAACTGCTGACTCTCTTCATTTAAATCATTTGAATCAGTGAGTCATTAACTGCAGACTCTCTTCATATAGATCATTTGAATCAGTGAGCCATTAACTGCAGACTCTCTACATATAGATCATTTGAATCAGTGAGTCATTAACTGCAGACTCTCTTCATATAGATCATTTGAATCAGTGAGTCATTGACTGCAGACTCTCTTCATTTAGATCATTTGAATCGGTGAGTCATTGACTGCAGACTCTCTTCATATAGATCATTTGAATCGGTGAGTCATTGACTGCAGACTCTCTCCACATAGATAATTTGAATCGGTGAGTCATTGACTGCAGACTCTCATCATATAGATCACTTGAATCAGTGAGTCATTGACTGCAGACTCTCTTCATTTAGATCATTTGAATCAGTGAGTCATTAACTGCATACTCTCTTCATATAGATCATTTGAACCAGTGAGTCATTGAATGCAGACTCTCTTCATTTAGATCATTTGAATCAGAGAGTCATTAACTGCAGATTCTCTTCATGTAGATAATTTGAATCAGTGAGTCATTAACTGCAGACTCTCTTCATATAGATCATTTGAATCAGTGAGTCATTAACTGCTGACTCTCTTCATTTAAATCATTTGAATCAGTGAGTCATTAACTGCAGACTCTCTACATATAGGTCATTTGAATCAGTGAGTCATTAACTGCAGACTCTCTTCATATAGATCATTTGAATCAGTGAGTCATTGACTGCAGACTCTCTTCATTTAGATCATTTGAATCCGTGAGTCATTGACTGCAGACTCTCTTCATATAGATCACTTGAATCAGTGAGTCATTGACTGCAGACTCTCTTCATTTAGATCATTTGAATCAGTGAGTCATTAACTGCATACTCTCTTCATATAGATCATTTGAACCAGTGAGTCATTGAATGCAGACTCTCTTCATTTAGATCATTTGAATCAGAGAGTCATTAACTGCAGATTCTCTTCATGTAGATAATTTGAATCAGTGAGTCATTAACTGCAGACTCTCTTCATATAGATCATTTGAATCAGTGAGTCATTAACTGCTGACTCTCTTCATTTAAATCATTTGAATCAGTGAGTCATTAACTGCAGACTCTCTTCATATAGATCATTTGAATCAGTGAGTCATTAACTGCAGACTCTCTACATATAGGTCATTTGAATCAGTGAGTCATTAACTGCAGACTCTCTTCATATAGATCATTTGAATCAGTGAGTCATTGACTGCAGACTCTCTTCATTTAGATCATTTGAATCCGTGTGTCATTGACTGCAGACTCTCTTCATATAGATCATTTAAATCGGTGAGTCATTGACTGCAGACTCTCTTCATTTAGATCATTTGAATCAGTGAGTCATTGACTGCATACTCTCTTCATATAGATTATTTGAATCAGTGAGTCATTAACTGCAGACTCTCTTCATATAGATCACTTGAATCAGTGAGTCATTAACTGCAGACTCTCTTCATGTAGATAATTTGAATCAGTGAGTCATTAACTGCAGACTCTCTTCATATAGATCATTTGAATCAGTGAGTCATTAACTGCAGACTCTCTTCATTTAAATCATTTGAATCAGTGAGTCATTAACTGCAGACTCTCTTCATATAGATCATTTGAATCAGTGAGTCATTAACTGCAGACTCTCTACATATAGATCATTTGAATCAGTGAGTCATTAACTGCAGACTCTCTTCATTTAGATCATTTGAATCAGTGAGTCATTAACTGCAGACTCTCTTCATTTAGATCATTTAAATCATTGAGTCATTAACTGCAGACTCTCTTCATTTAGATCATTTGAATCAGTGAGTCATTAACTGCAGACTCTCTTCATATAGATTATTTGAATCAGTGAGTCATTAACTGCAGACTCTCTTCATATAGATCATTTGAATCAGTGAGTCATTAACTGCATACTTTCTTCATACAGATCATTTGAATCAGTGAGTCATTAACTGCAGACTCTCTTCATTTAGATCATTTGAATCAGTGAGTCATTGACTGCAGACTCTCTTCATATAGATCATTTGAATTAGTGAGTCATTAACTGCAGACTCCCTTCATTTAGATCATTTAAATCATTGAGTCATTAACTGCAGACTCTCTTCATTTAGATCATTTGAATCAGTGAGTCATTAACTGCAGACTCCCTTCATTTAGATCATTTAAATCATTGAGTCATTAACTGCAGACTCTCTTCATTTAGATCATTTGAATCAGTGAGTCATTAACTGCAATCTCTTTCTGAACGGATCACCTGAATCAGTGAATCATCGAGTCGAGAAATTGGATGCAGTTGGATCAGTCAAGTTCATTAATGATTTTTGCAGTGCGATTTGGAAACCAAGTTAACTTAAAGATTTACAAGCTTGTTCACGAATCAGAAACTCTTATTATATCTCTTATTGTGACTAAATGATTTCAGGAAATCAAAGTTCTTTCATTTCGTACGATGTGTCATCATGTTTGCATGTGTGTTTACGCACGCAAGCCAGAGCCTATATGAGATGCAGTTGAAGTGCTTACGCAATGCTCGCCTCTGAACACCTGTCTGTGTGAATAATTGAGAAGTGAGGAAGTTCCTGAAGTCAAGCGAACGAAAGATTCTGATCCAGTGGAGCCACGTGACAGGATGGACTGACGTTGCATTTTTTATGTGCCTTATTTCAGCGTATTGAAAGCTTCTCTGCCTACCTGACTGTCTCTTCTGAATCATGTCTATGGCTGTGAAGGAAATAACTGCTTGCCTAGCTACTTACAAGCAACATGATGTTCACATTCATTATTAATAAATCAATCCCATATCCATTTCCAAATCCATCAGACATTACATATGAACACACCACATGCAACGGACAGATGTGGTCTAATGTAAAGATAATGCAATTAAATTCCCTCTCATGTGTTTTCCTCTCAATATATCTCTCCATTTATTGACCATAATGCTCTATGTACTATAGACCAGTATAGCTCATCTATAATTGCTTGCGATGCCGGAAATGCTGTTGTTAAAGCTGATTGTATTTGTACGTTCAATCAATTTAATTTTAAAACCGTCATTTAGCTACATTATTGTTAGCATTGAATTGGAATTTATTTATGCTAATTCCACCTTGAGTAGTAATAACTCATACACGTTTTCTGTAGACTCAAAAAATGAGTTATGGCTTTAGTTGGTTCAAATAATGTAACTATGTTTAAATGAAATAAGTTGGATTAAATAGTTTACTTATGTTTGTGTATTAAAATCAACTTGAAAAGTAGGAAAACATAAGTCTTCCTTCTTAATCTTTCTTTGAATAAGTAGCTGCTATTTCCAACCCAGGCTCATTCTGAAAACATAGTCCCGAGGACGTTTCTGGAGACCGTGAATTATGTAGCTGGAGGTACGTATGGCTGCCTTTCATTTTTAAGCGAAGGCTACCGGGTGGTATGACGCCGTTCCTTTTAGCGCTTACCGGTTGACTGCTTACCTTCGTGTGGAGGGCTTTCCCGCTGTAACCAGTTTGTCTGGTTAGCTCGTCCTGTACGTCGGCGGACTTGAGACGCAGAGAGGAGCTGACCACGATGACCGGATTTGAGTCCAGGGAAGAGTGGTTCCAGAAATCAGGTAAGACTTAAACAGAATCCAAGAAATAAAGTAAACAAGGTCATAACAGGGTGAAAATGTGGTAAAAGTCAAAAACGTGGTAAAAACCAGACTTTCTTTTTCTGGATGGCTTTTGTAAATTGTTGGTTGGGTTTAGGGAATAAGCGTTTGACTTATGGCGACTTATAGTGACTTATAGACTTATATATTTGATTAAACAGTCTAGTGGCCTCTCTGTTTTAGAATAGTGATTTGATCTGTTTGATTTCCTGCAAAGGAGTATTAGAGGAAGTAGATTGAATCTTTTCAGATGAATGTCCTAGTGTTTCAGGGAATAAAAAATGGCAGCTATGCAATCGATAAGTAAGAAGTCATTTAGCAGACTTGGGTTTTAAATGTCCTTGTAAGTTGATTTTCACGTTTTTTGAGGACATTTGGTTCTCAAGCTCTCAAGTTAAACTAAACAGAACATTTTGTTTTTTAAAGACAGACCTTGAATGTTAACTTACCATTGTCTGGAAATGCAAAATAGTTACTGAAAGCTTGTTGGACAAAGAGAAATGGGGCGGGGCTTCGCAAAAGCTTAATGCTGTAGCAATAGCGTTATGCTATAATGTCAATATACACCAAAACAATGAAGAACTAAAAGGAGATATAAACTGCTGCTAGCAAGGTGTACCTGTTAAACTGAAGCCATGTTGACAGAATCTGTATCGCATAAAGCACTGTAAAAGTAAAGGGGATTTGACTTATAGCGACTTATAGACTTATATATTTGATTAAACAGTTTTCTAGCCACATCTCAAGCTAAGTTAGTCTAACAGAAGGACGTTTAAGGTGAAAAATTATATTTCTTTATTTTGGCCTCTCTCTTTTAGAGCTGATTTCCTGTAAAGGAGTGTTTGTGGAACTAGATTGAATCTTTTCAGATGAATGTCCTAGTGTTTCAGGGAAGAAAAAATGGCAGCTATGCAATCGATAAGTAAGAAGTCATTTAGCAGACTTGGGTTTTAAATGTCCTCGTAAGTTGATTTTTTACTACGTTTTTTGAAGACATTTGGTTCTCAAGCTCTCAAAGCTCATGGTAAAGCTGAGTAAAGCTAAAAGGAACTTTTTTTTTTTCCAAGATAGACCTTGAATGTTAACTTAACATTGCCTGGAATTGCAAAATAGTTACCAAAAGCTTGTTGGACAAAGAGAAATGGGGCGGGGCTTCGCAAAAGCTCAATGCTGTAGCAATAGCGTTATGCTATAATGTCAATATACACCAAAACAAGAACGAAAAGGAGATCTGAACTGCTGCTAGCAAGGTGTACCTGTTAAACTGAAGCAATGTTGACAGAATCTGGATCGCATATAGCACTATAAAAGTAAAGGGCATTTGACTTATTGTGACTTATAGACTTATATATTTGATTAAACAGTTTTCTAGCCACATCTCAACCTAAGTTAGTCTAACAGAAGGACGTTTAAAGGGAAAAATTATATTTCTTTATTTCTGCCTCTCTCTTTTAGAGGTGATTTCCTGTAAAGGAGTGTTTGTGGAACTAGACTGAAACTTTTCAGATGGATGTCCTAGTGTTTCAGGGAAGAAAAAAATGGCAGCCATGCAATCGATAAGTAAGAAGTCATTTAGCAGACTTGGGTTTTAAATGTCCTTGTATGTTGATTTTCACGTTTTTTGAAGACATTTGGTTCTCAAGCTCTCAAAGCTCACGGTAAAGCTGAGTAAAGCTAAACAGAACTTTTTTTTTTCAAGATAGACCTTGAATGTTAACTTAACATTGCCTGGAATTGCAAAATAGTTACCAAAAGCTTGTTGGACAAAGAGAAATGGGGCGGAGCTTTGCGAAAGCTCAATTCTGTAGCAATACAGTAATGTCAATATACACCAAAACAATGAAGAACGAAAGGGAGATCTGAACTGCTGCTAGCAAGGTGTACCTGTTAAACTGAAGCAATGTTGACAGAATGTGGATCGCATAAACCACTATAAAAGTAAAGGGGATTTGACTTATAGCGACTTATAGTGACTAACATATTAGAATAAACAGTCTTGTAGCCACATCTCAACCTAAGTAAGTCTAAGAGAAGAACGTTTAAGGTAAAAATTATATTTCTTTATTTTGGCCTTTCTCTGTTAGAGCTGATTTCTCGTCAAGGAGTGTTTGTGGAACTAGACTGAATCTTTTCAGATGAATGTCCTAGTGTTTCAGGGAAGAAAAAATGGCAGCTATGCAATCAATAAGTAAGAAGTCATTTAGCAGACTTGGGTTTTAAATGTCCTCGTATGTTGATTTTTATGTTTTTTGAAGACATTTGGTTCTCAAGCTTTTAAAGCTCACGGTAAAGCTGAGTAAAGCTAAACAGAACTTTTTTTTTTCCAAGATAGACCTTGAATGTTAACTTAACATTGCCTGGAATTGCAAAATAGTTACCAAAAGCTTGTTGGACAAAGAAAAATGGGGCGGGGCTTTGCGAAAGCTCAATGCTGTAGCAATAGTGTAATGCTGTAATGTCAATATACACCAAAACAATGAAGAACGATAGGAGATCTGAACTGCTGCTAGCAAGATGTACCTGATAAACTGAAGCCATGTTGACAGAATCTGGATCGCATAAACCACTATAAAAGTAAAGCGGATTTGACTTATAGTGACTTACATATTTGATTAAACAGTCTTGTAGCCACATCTCAACCTAAGTAAGTCTAGGAGAAGGATGTTTAAGGTGAAAATATATATTTTGACCTCTCTCTTTTAGAGATTTCTTGTAAAGGAGTGTTTGTGGAACTTGACTAAATTTTTTCAGATGAACGTCCTAGTGTTTCAGCCCTGCTGAAAATTCCAGCTTAAACCAGCCTAAGCTGGTTGGCTGGTTTTAGCTGGTTGACCAGCCTGGTTTTAGAGGGGTTTTGGCCATTTCCAGGCTGGTTTCCAGTCATTTCCAGCCTGGTCTTAGCTGGTCAGGCTGGAAAATGACCAGCTAAATCCAGCTAAAACCAGCTTGACCAGCCAAAACCAGCTATGTCCAGCTTAAACCAGGCTGGTCAAGCTGGTTTTAGCTGGATTTAGCTGGTCATTTCCCAGCCTGACCAGCTAAGACCAGGCTGGAAATGACTGGAAACCAGCCTGGAAATGGCCAAAACCCCTCTAAAACCAGGCTGGTCAACCAGCTAAAACCAGCCCACCAGCCTAGGCTGGTTTAAGCTGGATTTTTCAGTAGGGAGGGAAGAAAAAATGGGCGTTATGTAATCGAAACCAAGTCGTTTAGCAGACTTGACATTTAATTGTCCTTGCTAGTTGATTTTCACTGTGTTTTTGAGGACATTTGGTTCTCAAAGCTCATGGTAAAGCTGAGTAAAGCTAAAAGGAACTTTTTTTGTCAAGACAGACCTTGAATGTTAACTTACCATTGTCTGGAAATGCTAAATAGTTTGAAGGTTAGTTTGAAGTTATGCTAATCTTGTGACAATTTGAACATTTCAGAAGAAATTTGAAAGTATATTTGCAGTTGCTAAGGCGTTAGAATTGTTGCTAGGGAGCTCTGGCTGGTTGCTAAGCGAACGTCTAGTGTTTGGACAGACAGATGACACAATTATGATTTAATCACATATCTATTACATTTACAAAGATGACAAACGCTCACCAGGATGGATGAATGCAAAACAATATGCATTTGTTCAATCCTAATATTTACAATATGATGTTGTGTATTATGTGTATGCATCAAATAAATGCTGTTTTGTTTTATGCGAGCCGTCAAATGTGAGATGAGGACGTGCCCTGACTCATTACTTTGCATCATGTTGTCTGTGGCTTTTAAAGGACGAATAATTCAAGAGCTGTAATATTGCGAATATTAAACTTTTAACAGATGTCATAATTCAAGCGCTCTGGCTCATACGGTATGTAAATACTATTACCGTTTAATGCAGTCATTACTAGCAAACATAATTACCAGAGATTAATTATCCTATTCTTTCAAGGTTCTCTCTAACTGCATCACAACTGAAATTATAAGACTATCTTCAGTATCGCAGGCATTCAATAATTATAATTATAGACATTTTCTGGTGACTCACTCTGAACAGATCATTTGAATCAATGAATAATTTTCTGGAGACTCGCTTCGAACAGATCATTTGATTCAATGAATTGTTTACTGGAGGCTCACTATGAACAGATCATTTGAATCACTGAATAGTTTTCTGGTGACTCCCTCTGAACAGATCATTTGAATCAATTAATAATTTTCTGGTGACTCACTTTGAACAGATCATTTGATTCAATGAATTGTTTACAGGTGGCTCACTATGAACAGATCATTTGAATCAGTGAATAATTTTCTGGTGACTCACTTTGAACAGATCATTTGATTCAATGAATTGTTTACAGGTGGCTCACTATGAACATATCATTTGAATCAGTGAATAGTTTTCTGGAGACTCACTCTGAACAGATCAAATAATCAGTACATTGTTTATATGAGACACATTAAACTGATCTTTTGAATCAGTGAATCATTTTGTGAAGCAAGTCATTTGAATCAATTAATTGTTTACTCACTCTGAACAGATCATTTGAATCAGTGAATTATTTTCTGGAGACTCACTCTGAACAGATCAAATAATCAGTACATTGTTTATATGAGACACATTAAACTGATCTTTTGAATCAGTGAATCATTTCGTGAAGCAAGTCATTTGAATCAATTAATTGTTTACTCACTCTGAACAGATAATTTGAATCAGTAAATCCTTGAAGTCTTACTCTGAACAGATCTATTCATCAATTCTGATAAATAAATGCAGTCAACTTACATGTGTTGTTTGTGTTAGCGTAAGACAGAGGCGCCGCTGGCCGTCACGGGCCCTATGACAACGTGGGAGCAGGCGGCGGCGGACAAAAGTGAAGAGCTGGGGGTGGTTGACTATCACGGACGAAAGTGTAGAGCGGGTGGAGGGCTGGTGGTGTTGATTTGGGGAATTGGTGGGCCTCTGTCTATTCTATCTAGTTACATATCTCTCTCTATATACGAATAAACTTTTAAAAAAACTTTTCATCTGCACCAAGGCTCACGGCAACCTCGTCCTATGCTGCTTTTTTAACCTGCAAGTCTTTATTTTACAAATGATATAGATCATACAGTACTGTCTGCTTCTCAAGCTCTATGAGGAGTGTCATTCATGTCTGGTGCACTCCGAAGACAATCGCCTGTGATATCACGTCATTCAGTTTTTGATTGTCAGGTTGTTGTAGGCCTAGTTATAATAATATTTATACAATATAGTTATAATGATATTTATACATGATCAAACTAGTGTTACTTTCTCCGCTTCAGTAATGTCCAGCGGCAGAGTAACAGCTCGTGCAAAGGATGAGACGGACAAAAGTAATCAATGCATGCCCTTCTTTTACTTATTTTCATGTTGTCAGGTTCACAGAGCAAACAGCTCCTGGGTGGAATAACTTGAGTGAACATAAAACAAAGGCGAATAAAGCTTTCTTCTTCTGCTTCAGCTGCACAGCACACAGCGAGCTCACATCATCCAGCATGCGTGTCGAACTACACTGCCCACAATACACTTCGCTATGGACTACAACTCCCGTAAATAAATATTTCGGGCCTAAATAAATGTTTGTTGCAGTTTTTAATCGTTTAAGTTCATTTGATTGACTATATATATATAAATCAGTGTATATTATAACCGCATTTATTGGGTAAAATTGCTGCTTTTTACTGTCATTCAATGTGTTTTGGTCATTATCAATGCACTGTCACTTTAATTGAGCGTGAGCAGTGTGGCAAAAATTGACCCAGTGCCGAAACTATCGAGGCACTGCTGCTTCAGCGACGCTCACGCCTCGCACTGACGCGCTGCTGCTGCGTGCGGTATGAAAGTTCTAATCTGTTTACACGGACGCCGAAAAAACATGCTCTGCTCACGCGCTGCTGACGCTTGCGGTGTGAAACCGGCTTTAGAAATGTCCTAACTTCCCAAAAATAATTAATTTCTGTTAAATAAATGCAGGTGACCTTACATTTGTTGTTTGTGTTAGCGTAAGACAGGGGCGTCATTGGCCATTACGGGCCCTATGACAACATGGCCGCAGGCGGCGGCAGACAAAAGTGAAGTGTTGATTTGAGGAACTGGTGGGCCCATGATAATAACTCTAGGGCCACAAAACAGCGTGGGCCCTTAGAAACATCCTAACTTCCCAGCCCCCTAGCGGTGGCCAAGGTGTAAGATTTATACCCTTTAATAAAGCGTGCAGATAAAAGCAAGACACGCATTTATCTGCAAATCAGAAGACATGCCAAGAAAAGAAAATGGAGATATCAATGCTTATGCGGGATCCTTGTGGGATTAAGATTGCTTTTAATCTATTGATTCAAGATTATTTTGAGCCTGTGGTTACTGTGTGACCTGAGAATGACCGAGTCCTTCTGAGGTTAAAAAAAAGAGGGATGATCCTAAGCCTCAGGACTGTGGAAGCTTTAATTGGGGTTTTCCTCTGTGATGAAGTAATGAAATTCTGTCCTGTGGACATAGAACCATGTGCTGAATTCAAATGATATAGACAGACTTTTACAACACAGGCTCATTCTGAAAACGTAGCACTATATACATATCTGGAGATTGCAAATTATGCAGCCGTATTATGCAAGTACGTAAGGCTGCATTTTGTCTTGAACGGTTTGATGCCATTCCTTTTTGTGATACCAGCTAACCGCTTACCCCTGTATGGACAGCTTTTTCACTGTTACCAGTTTGTCCAGTGGCTCGCAGCGTACATCGGCGGACTTGAGATGCAGAGAGGGTTTGAGTCCAGTGAATAACAGTTCCAGAAAGCGGGTAAAACAAAAACGAAAGCCAAAACAATCAAATAGACAAGTTGAGAATGTGGTAAGATTTAAAAACATGGTAAAAATCAGGCGAAGGCTTTTTTTTTTCTGGATTGCTTTTCAAAATACTTTCGGTTGGGTTTAGGGTGTTGTGCTGAGAAACGCACCACTGTCGCAAAATGAACCCTTTCAGACTTTTATAGCATTGTCAATCTACATTTAAGAGAAAAAAATCAAAGGCCATAATTGATAAAACATGATATATATATCTCAACACAATCTCACGGCAATTCGTAACTTTATTCGTGATTTATTGGCTAATTCGTACGAATTCGTACAATATAGTACGATTTGCTCATCCTCCAATGACGGTTGGGTTTAGGGGTGGGGTTAGGTGCCACGCCTCCTTTTTAAAATCGTACAATTTCATACGACTGAACTCGTACGAATTAGCCACTAAACTGTCAAAACGTAAAATACTTACGTTTTCTCGTGAGATCAAGCTGATATATATATTATTAGTATATATTAATATTTTGATGGATAAAGCAAGGACAAGAAGTGAAACCATTTTAAAATGGAAACCGGAGCACTTGGAGGAAACTCACACAGAAATGCCAACAGACCCAGCTGAGGCTCGAGACAGCGACCTTCTTGCTGTGAGGCGACAGCGCTACCCACCGTGCAGCCCATGCACTAGGTTTACAAATAAATGTAAAATAGAAATATTGACTGTAATGTAACCTAAAATTGGCTTTTTGTGGGTTTTAAACAGATATTTAGGCTACATGGAACACATAAAATTATTGTTGCTGTTTTAAACTAAACCATACATTGATCTCATCCGCATTGTATTTAAAGTCTATTTATTTATTTATTTATTTATTTATTTATTTATTTATTTATCTTCTGTAAGGGAAGGGTTCCATTCAGGAAACTCACCTCAGTCACTCTCATTAGTGTCATAACTCTATTATTATTTATTTATTTAATTTTTTTTTTTATCAATTTCAGTTAATTAGATGCACATTTTAGAGGGGGTGCATTTTATGGCATAACAACGCCACTTGGCATAACAAGGGAAGTGGGTTGGCACTGGTCAATCGATGCTTTTTAAAACAGTGTTGGTTGGGTTTAGAGAAGGGGGTGGGTGGGGTTATCGGTCAGTGAGACAATCAGTCAGTCGACAGCGGCCTCTAGCGGATTTACATGCGAAGAGCAGGCCCGAATGGCACTCGCGAGAGAAATTTGAGATCTCAGAAAGCATACACAGCGGCCTGTGTTGGATTCATGAAAACAAAACTGCAAAAAAACGTAGCCCCTGGCATGTATTTGGCGCTCTCCAGAAATGTATATAGGGGTACGTTTTCAAAATGAGCCTGGGTTGGACTATTATTTGTGCTTGTAAGACTGTAGAGGTAATAGAAGCTTGCAAAAACATGGAGGAGACATCTATGTGGTTGTATTTTAACAAAATGTAACTTTCTGGGGTTGAATAATTAAGCACAAAAATGAAGTCACACTCAAATGTTGTGTTGGAAAGCCTTTATCAGTAACACTTTTTTTTGATGGTCCATTTGAGTATTAGTAGACTGTCTGCTTAATATCTGTTGATACAGACATTCAACAGACATTTAACTGACTAAGAAACTTTGCAAGTACATGTCAACTTACACTAACCATAACCCTAACCCCAACCTAACAGTCTACTTATAATCTAGAATTAGTTGGCATGTAGATGCAATGTAACTTAAATTCAACAAGTGGACCATCAAAATAAAGTGTGATCCCTTTATCTTTGATTACCACATGCATTCACACACTGAATAAAAAATATTCATTGGATTAACTTTTTTTAAGGTAAGTGGTTTCAAACAAAATATTTGGACTGAATTTAATCAAACAAATTAAATTGAACATTATTAAATTTAATTTGTTTAAATTCATCCCATATAAATAGTTTGTAACAATTTATCAAAAATATGGCATCATTTCAGTACACTTCTGCATTGTCATGGCATTTATTTCCATCCATTGTTGCATTCATTTTCGCCAAAATCTTGTACTGATGATGGGAGAGCTGGACTGTTTCACCAAAAAAAAAAAAAAAAAGAAAAAGTCTTCCTCAGGACATTTCAATGATTCTCAATTTGGTTAAGGTTTGGACTGTGTGATAGCCAGTCCATGCATAACAAATGAGGTTTCATGCGTTCTGAACAACTCTTTCACAATTTGAGCCTGATGAATGCTGGTATTGTCATCCTGGCCTGTCATGTCACCTCCTTGATCAAGTCACCCAGAAGTGAATTCCAAAAAATTTACCTTTTTACACCTACACCCTTCGAATCGGTCACTCCGAAAGATAAACCCTTTGAAGGGATTATGGGAATAGGAATGGGTCTTCTGAACAAAACATAGTGAAAGTGTGTGTGTTTGGGCTTGATGCAGTGCAATGCAGCACCAGGCGCATCACAAGTGTTTTATTTGTTTATTCTTTGCTAGTTTCAGCCTTGTCCAGGTTTCATTTTCACTTTTTGCGCCACATTTGTTTAAATAGCACATGCATTTGTGTCTCAAAAGGAGGCGCATTGTTGGCACATTACTATTTACTACAACACTAATACACATTGCTTATTATGCACACAGGGATGTACAGCAGTACACAAATATCTTTAGATATGGACAATTAAAGGATTAAAATGTTAAATTATTGTCTATAAATATAAAAACCACCACCTCTGACAATTTACATTGGTTTAGTGTTATTATTAGTAGTAGTATTAGTATTTATTGTGCATATTTATATTTGTTTATATATATATATATATATATATATATATATATATATATATATATATATATATATATATATATATATATAGACTTGTCCACCTGTCGGGTGTAAGAGACATATGCATCACTATATAGGGACATAGGAATAAGAAGCGTGTCTAGATATAACAGTTTTTTGACTCCACTTCATTGTAATTGTTGATTTATTAATAAGAACTGCAAATTAGAACTGGATTTCGAAATATATTTGAAACTAATCTTGTGCTTAACAAACAAAATTACGAAAATTAAGTGTGTAATGAACATCTTGAGCGTGTCCACCACCATTTCCCAAATTTACAGTCTAAAGGAAGAGCCCTTTAACTAGTTTTCTCACTAGAGAAGCCTTCAGTTTTTCCACTTACAAAATACATCATTGCAACTTGCTTTTAAAGGGAACGGGCGATTCTTATTAGTTTAATGCACTAATGTTATGCCTAAAAAATTAGCTTACTCATTAAGAAAATAACAATAACCATTTTAGATTATGCACTGAGTGCAACAACTGTTTTTCCTGTCCTTAAAATAGCAAACGTAGACTCGAACACACCCTTAATGCATCTGCTTTATAATTTGTCCTTAGATTGTTAAAATAGAGCCTTGGAAATAACTGTCTAAAACAATTTAATTTTAAAATTGTGCTCACTGATTGACTTTTAAGATCTTAAAATGCCATTTTTCTCCAGACAGCATCAGTAGGATTTGCATATTGAGGCTCTTTTTGATTGTTTGGTTATGCTGCATTAAGGCACTGCACAAACAGTCACACTAAACACTACTAAACTCAGCTTCAGTGAACAAACAGAGCTCTAATGAAAGGAGAATAGATAGCTTAATTCACCATGAAGAAAAATGACCAGGTCTGAGAATCTGCAGTCATTTTCCTCATTGATTGTTTGGGAAACGACTGCAGAAGTCAGTCGAAATGGATTCAAAATGTGCTAAACGGAGCTGAAAGTACTACACTCTCAGGGGTAGCTGCGAGCATCAATAATTTGCCTTAAAGATATGGAGAAAGCAGGGCATGAGACGAGCTATGATTGGCATGTCAGTTCTGCGGAAATCGGAGGAATTCTCTGAATGCAAATCACACAGAAATAACTCACTGGAAAGAGATATTACTTACCCGTCAAGAAATCTGATTTACAGCATAGCAGTGTATCCAAATCACACATGAATTAGAAGTTCATGTATGGATTTCACAGATAGAAAATATAGGTCATATATGAACATTTACGCAACATATTTAAAAACACTGCAAAAATGTATACAGAGATTATTTGAACCATTTGAATTATAGTTATGTATGACCCTGGACCACAAAACCAGTCAAAAGTGTAAATTTTTGGGAAGTTGAGATTTATACGTCACACTAAATAGGACAATATTTGTTTTTTTTTTAACCCGGCATATACAGTTGAAGTCAGAATTATTAGCCCCCCTGAATTATTAGCCCCCCTGTTGATTTTTTCCCAATTTCTGTTTTACAGAGAGCAGATTTTTTCACCACATTTCTAATCATAATAGTTTTAATAACTCATCTCTAATAACTGATTTATGTTATCTTTGCCATGATGACAGTAAATAATATTAGACTAGATATTCTTCAAGACACTTCTATACAGCTTAAAGTGACATTTAAAGGCTTAATTAGGTTAACTAGGCAGGTTAGGATAATTAGGTAAGTTATTGTCTAATTATGGTTTGTTCTGTAGACTATCGAAAACAAATGTAGCTTAAAGGGGCTAGTAATTTTGACCTTAAAATGTTTTTTTTAATTAAAACCTGCTTTTATTCTAGCTGAAATAAAAAAAATAAGACTTTCTCCAGAAGAAAAAATATTATCAGACATACTGTAAAAATTTCCTTGCTCTGTTAAACGGTTAAATATAGGACAGTGTGGAAAACACAATTAAAAAACAAAGTAGGGATTTTTAATTTACTTTCACTTTAATTTCTTCGCACTGACACAACCCCATACCATGACAGACCCTGGCTTATAGACTTGTTGCTGGCAACAGTCTGGATGATACTTTTCTTCATTGGTCCGAAGTGCACGATGTCCATTTTACTTAAAAAAATACTGATTCATTTGACCACAGTACACATTTCCACTATGTGATGGTCCGTCCCAGATGGCTCAGAGCCCAGAGAAGTCTGCGGTACTTCTGGACACTGTTAACATAGGGCTTCCTTTTGGCACAGTACAGTTTAAACTGGAATTTGTGGATGTAACTATGTATTGTGGTACTTGACAAAGGTTTGCCAAAGTAGTCCCGAGCCCATGTGGTGATATCGATTATAGATAAAGGAGGAATCTTAATCCAGTGCCGTCTAAGGGATCAGAGATCACGGCTGTTCCGCTTAGGCTTGCGCCCTTTATGCACTAAAGTTCCTCCAGATTCATTGAATCTTTTAATTATGTTATGCACTGTTGAAAGGGAAATCCTCTTTCTTTGAGGAACATTGTTGTTTTAAACATTTCAATAATTTTGGCATGAATTTGTAGGCAAACTGGCGATCCTCGGCCCATCCTTGCTCCTAAAGGACTAGACCAGGGGTCATCAATCTCGGTCCTGGAGGGCCGGTGTCTCTGCAGGGTTTAGCTCCAACTTGCCTCAACACACCTGGCTATGTGTTTTAAATATACCAAGTAAGACCTTGATTAGCTCATTCAAGTGTGTTTGATTAGGGTTGGAGCTAAAATCTGTAGGACACCGGCCCTCCAGGAACAAGTTTGGTGACCCCTGGACAAGACCTTTCTTGGATGCTGCTTTTGTACCAAATCAAAATTATTTTTTCATTTACCCGAACTACAAATCCCATTATGCCCTTCAGTTCACCTCCTGATTACACACACAACAGAAGGATATCATCTCTGATAACATTGACGATACATACACCATTCACAGACACGTCCATTGCTGAGTCTTGCTTCCTGTAGTGACTTCCTGCAGTTCTCCTTGCTGTGTTTTGACCCTGTGTTTGTTTACTGTTTTTGATTGTATGTCACATGCCTTGACCCATTCACCTGTGTCTCTGTTTATGCTTTGGTTTGGTTTGTCGTCTTATGACCGCTTGCTCCTGTTTTGACCTTTGCCTGCCTGACAACTCTAACAAAGCAGCGTTTGGATCCTACCCCTTGTTGTTACGCGCCCTCATCATTACACCTACCTGCAAGGATGATATTTTAACCAACATTTAATTTTAGGTATAATATAAACTCACAAATCTCAATTTTTCTGCACTTTGGTCTCCGAACTTTCACATATCAGAAGCTTTTCTTAGACACTGTATAAAAACACATCTCCCATTCATTAGCGCTGTTCTCTAACCTCTCATAAACAGCTCTTTAGAGTCACTTGATCCAAAACGGCTCTCAGACAAAGTGCAGACATAACAGGAGTTCAGACGACACCTCCATCTTTTTCTCCTAATGTACAGAAAGGTGTGAGGCAGCTGTGGAATTACAGTCATTGATCTCTGTCATCACTCTTGTGTTTCTGCCGTTAAGGGGATGCATTATTTAGCGGCCGACCACAACACAAGTAAGTCAGTTTGGTAATGAAGCTCTGGAGTATTAGCGCATGTGTGTGCGTGCGAGAGGGCAAACTAGAACAATTTCTTCCTTCTGCACCTTAATGAGAGACGGAGAGTTTGGATAACTCCATCTTGGGAGCAGTAAATAGTTCATTAGATTTGCTCTTCCAGTAAGTTACTGTCTAGGGTTTCTCAACGGGCCGAGTAAAGATAGCTACATTAGCGCAAGCTGCATTATGGCTTTTGCTGCAAAGTAGTATCTAATAACAATGATGAAACACGTTGTCTTCTGCATGAATCCCCGCAGAAAGTAGTTTCTGTTTTTAATGTAGACTGTGTTAAGGTTGGACTAGGAAATAACGCAGAACATGTATCAGGAGTAATGAAACTGTAGTCCAGCGACTATAAAATTTGATATCCACATTAAACATGATAACACCAGAATTACAAAATAATTATGAATATAAATGTATTAACATTACACTTTTATGTACAAGTTGTCACAATAACCCAAAAAAACATTTTAGCCATTAAAAGACTATAAAACAATTATAATTCACGTCCTTGTGTATGAATATGTTATGCACTGATGAAGGTGAATTATCCAAATGTCTTCCTATCTTTCTGAGGAACATTGTTTTCAAACATTTCAATAATTTCATCACGTATTTGTTGGTAAACTGGCGATCCTCGGCCATCTTTGCCCCTAAAGGACTAGACCTTTCTTGGATGCTGCTTTTGTACCAAACCACAATTACAATCACCTGTAGACATCACCTGTTTCAAATCACATCATTATTTCACCAGTTTACCTGATTATGAGCTCTAAACTGCTCCTGTCCCAACCTTTTCATTGCAGGTCTGAATGACAGGAAAGGATGTTTATTTACAAATGGAATAAAGTTGACCAGACGACCCCAAAAATGAGGTTTTGTAGTTCAGGGTCACATGATTCAAACCTACTAATATGATCACATCGGTGTTGCCCTTGCAGATTGCTGGAGAACTCCCCCTGTCCCTAACTACAGATTCGCATTATACTTTTTTATGTACAAGTTTTCACAATAAACATAAAAAAAAAACATTTTAGCCATTAACAAACTATAAAAAAAATTGTAATTCACATCATTTTGTATAACTATAGTTCATTTTTATTGAAGTGTTCTTATTTGAACCTATTAGGTCAAATTTGAATCATTTTCTCAATTTATTTATATATATATATATATATATATATATATATATATATATATATATATATATATATATATATATATATATAAATAAAAGTAACACTTTATCTTAATATCTGTTGATACTGCTCCTTCAACAGACAGTTAACTGACTATAAGAAACTTTTCAAGTACATGTAAACTTACACTTACCCCAACCCCAACCTGACAGTCTACTTATAATCAAATGAGAATTGTTCAGTTGTAATGTAACTTAAATTCAACAATGGACTATCAAAATAAAGTGTGATATATATATATATATATATATATATATATATATATATATATATATATATATATATATATATATATATATATATATATATATATATATATATATATATATATATATATATGAGACAATAGAAGATTGGAAAAATGTTGCCTGGTCTAATGAGTCTTGATTTCTGTCGGATGGTAGGGTCAGAATTTGGCGTCAACGACATGAAAGCATGGATCTATCCTTCTTGTATCAATGGTTGAGGCTGGTGGTGATAGTGTAATGGTAGGTTGATAATTTCTTGTCACACTTTGGGCCCATTAGTTACAACTGAGCATTGTGTCAACACCACAGCCTACCTAAGTATTGTTGCTGATCATGTCCATCCCTTTATGACCACACTGTTTCCATCTTCTGATGGCTTCTTCCAGCAGGATAATGCGCCATGTCATAAAGCGTGAATCATCTCAGACTGGATTCTTGAACATGACAATGAGTTCACTGTACTCGAATGGCCTCCACAGTCACCAAAACTCAATCCAATAGAGCATCTTTGGGATGTGGTGGAAAGGGAGATTCGCATCATGGATGTGCAGCTGACAAATCTGCAGCAACTGCATGATACTATCATGTCAATATGGACCAAAATCTCTTTACCTAATAAAGTGGCCGGTGAGTGTGTATATATATATATATATATATATATATATATATATATATATATATATATATATATTAACATTTTAACATACTTTTCCAATCATTACATGCTTGCACTAATTAACTTATTTGAAGTAATAAACTTGAAATTAGTTACACTGTAAAAGGGTTAGTTAACTGTACCTAAAAAAGTGAGTAAGCATGTTACCTTAAAGCTACTAAGTCCCAGGAACACCTGACGTGCAGCGTTCTCCAGCCTTCGACGCCTAGACTGAAGTTCTACACAAGACGTTTGGCCAGAGGAGAAACTGTCATGCCCAACTGAGCCTGGTTTCTCTCAAGGTTTTTTTCCTTCATTTTCGTCAATTGGTTATGTTTGTTCCTCGCCACTGGGTTGCTTGGTTTTGTACTTGTGGAACTACACATTGATGGATTTGCTCTTCAGTCTTTGAACTTTCAACAGTGAAAATGAAACCACTCAACTGAACTATACTGGAACTCTGAAAACAATGACAAATAAATTACATTTAATATTTAAATATATTAAAGGGCACCTATGGTAAAAAATCTACTTTTCAAGCTGTTTGGACAGCCATATGTGCATGTATGGTGTATAGACCGTCATATTGGGGTGATATAAACACACCCAGTGCTTTTTTTTCAATTTAACAACATAAAAAACGGTGGACCAATTGGAGCGGTTTTCAGATCGACCGCAACTTTACGTAGGAGAGCGGTCCCCCCGCCCACCAATATTGATTGACAGGCGCGTCATCATATCCTCAGTTTGTTGATTCACGTCCGTCATTTTCAGCGTGAGTCGAAGCGATATCACTAAAGGAACACGCTAGCTCTATTTTTAGATGCAAGGCTCATTGGGCTCAACACAAGAGCAATATTCTCCACATTATCGCTCTAATCGGAATTATTGGTTGTATCTTTAGGTAGGTTTGCAAACATGTGTACTTCTCATTGAGTCTACCTTATACTTCAGCCGTTTGCATTTCTCGCGATCCCAGAAGCTCCCTGTGATCTTAACTAGCATGCGTTTTAGAATTATAAACATAGGTCTCTATCAGGGTACACTCAAGTCGACGGCTGGACGCCGCGGACCGCTGCAGAAACCTATGTTTAGAATTCAAAAATGCGTGGCGCGACGATTCGGGACACTTCATGTTTCTGCCGCGCCACAGAGAGTGTCTGGTGTGCCGTGTCGCGGCTTCGAGCGGCGCATCCGGTGCCTCAGTCAAAGTTAATTCAGTGCTTGGTCTGTGTCCGAGTCGTACATGTACGACTGAATGCTGTACCTCTCACTCCAGCTCGTTCTCACAGTCTGCCTGTCAGACTGTGTTGCAAACGCAGAGCGAGTGAGCTCATGGCCCCGCCCCCTTGTTACGTTGGCGGGAAGCCGAAACTAATTTACATGTGAAGCAACACACCCATAAATCAGCGAACTGTGGACACGCCCCAAACATGACACTTTTTAACACATTATAATAAACAAATCTGAACTGTGTTTTAAACTGAACCTAAACTGACACACTTAGAAGAACCATAATATTAATATTAAATCATAAAAAATAGGTAAACTATGTGCCCTTTAAGTCAAGAAGGACTCTGCACTGGTAAGAGGTGATATCTGTGCAGGACCATGCTTCCTAAAAATATTTCAAGTTCATTTTTAAGGAAATGGCATCAGTTGTGTGGGCTGTGTTTGTGTAGGAAAATAAATTCAGTAAACTTCCAAACACATCTCTGAACTCTGACTACAGCAGAAAATCCACATCTTTCTTTGCATTTTAAAGAGTGCATGGGTGTTTTCTTTATAATGCTGCACTGTGCAAAAGACAGACCTGTGAAAGAAGCTCAGAAAATGACAAAACAACGATTAAATCTATTGACTTTTCAATACCTCTAACGGCAGCTTTATGTGAATGTGTTTATGTTGCTGTATAAGAAACATCTTGAGCTGCCAGAATATAATCATTGGACTGATAGAGGTGGAATCGCCCACAGAGCTGCTCTCAGCCCAGCTATTATATAACACGGAGGTGGAAAATCGTTAAAAATATCTATTTATTTTCTGTTCTGAATGATTCGAGAAGCCTTCAAATCTGCATTTTGACTTTGAAAATGCACGTCTATAAACAATGGGCTTGATTGACAAAGGACAAATAAAAAATAATACATTTAAATATCAGTATTACAACTTTGATGTTGGCCTGAGAAAGCCTGACCAGACAGATCGAAGCACTTTTAATAGCTTGAGGTCTGAAGGTTTTCTGTTTAAAGCTTTAAGTAAATTAACTCTATCAGGCAGACGGAGCTAGATAGAGCAGGTTGCTGGCTGTTAGCACTGCTAGCATACTTTATCACATTGTTAGCATGCTACTAGCATGTTGTAAATCAAATATATTCTCTTAATTGTCATATACGGAGTACACACACACGTACTGTGCACTATTTACAGCAAAAACAAGACGTACACCCAACTTTTTGCATATTTAGCATATTGCTAGCAACATGTTTAAACACATTAGCTCGATTTAAGATGTTGCTAATTTTAACCCACTGCTAAAATTAACATTTTGCTAGCGTTCTAGCAACTGTCTTTATTGTCACATGCTGTTTACGCAAGTCTACTGTGCACTATTTGCAGCAAAAACAAGATGTACACCCAACTTTTAGCATATTTAACATATTGCTAGCAAGATGTTTTAACACATTAGCTTGGTTTAAAATGTTGCTAATTTTAACCCACTGCTAAAATTAACATTTTGCTAGTGTTCTAGCAACTCT
>NC_079437.1:59443315-59448315 GCF_903798145.1 Danio aesculapii | reverse complement strand
CAATCAATACCGTAACATTATACAGGCCGTTAATTCCTTATACTGTAGACGCTTGTGGTAATTGCAGATTTACACGGTGTTAAACTTATAAGCTTTTCATGTTTTTGGTATAAGGCACAAGGGTTCATATCTGTCATATGTTGCACATTGTTTAATAATGAATGAAATATGGTAGTTTACTGTGAAATTTAGAACAGTCTTTTACCGTATTTTTAACTGTTTTAATTTGTACTTTGTTTTATAAGTAAATGAAATATGGTAATTTACTGTAAATTGTTTTTAATTGGTCTTTTAAATTGGTCTTTTTTTTCTAGTTGAAATGTTTTCCACATGAAATCTAAATCGACAATCTTCATTTTGCACATTGTTTAGTAAATTAATGAAATACAGTAGTTTACTGTAAATAGTTTTTAATTATTTATGGTTTCTACTTTATTTTTAATGGTAAAGTAACCACAGCTGCCTTTTTTTAAAACTTAAAATTTTTAACATTCCTCTACGGCTTCTACTATACTTCTATTGGTAAAGCAACCACATTTGGGTTTTTTTTTTTTTTACAGTAAATATTACAGATTTTTTTTCTCAGTATTTCAATATTATTACTTCTGCATGAAATCCAAAATTACAGTCCTTGTTTTGCACGTTGAATAATAAATTAATGAAATATAGCAGTTTACCATAAAATTTAGAACTTCTTTTACAGTTTCTGCCATATTTTTAATGGTAAAGCAACCACAGCTGAGAATTTTTACAGTAAATTTTACAGATTTTTTTTACAGTATTTCAATATTATTACTTCTTCATGAAATCTAAATTTACAGTCCTTGTTTTGCACATTGAATAATAAATTAATGAAATATGGTAGTTAACCATAAAATTTAGAACTTCTTTTACAGTTTCTACCATATTTTTAACGGTAAAGCAACCACAGCTGAGAAATTTTACAGTCTTTTAACATTGTTATGTCTGCATGAAATCAAAATGTACTGTCTTTTATTTGCACATTGTATAATAATGAATAAAATATGGTAGTTTACTGTGAAATTTAGAACAGTCTTTTACCGTATTTTTAACTGTTTTAATTTGTACTTTGTTTTATAAGTAAATGAAATATGGTAATTTACCATAAATTGTTTTTAATTGGTCTTTTAAATTGGTCTTTCTTTTTGTAGTTGAAATTTGTTCTGCATGAAATCTAAATCGACAATCTACATTTTGCACATTGTTTAATAACTTAATGAAACACGGTAGTTTACTGTAAATTGTGATAATAATAATAATAATGGTTTCTACTTTATTTTTAATGGTAAAGTAACCACAGCTGCCTTTTTTTACAGTAAATGTTATAAAATCTTACAATTTTTAACATTCCTTTACGGCTTCTACTATATTTCTATTGGTAAAGCATCCACATCTGAGTGTTTTTTTTTTACAGTAAATCTTAAAGATTTTTTTTTACAGAATTTCAATATTATTACTTCTGCATGAAATCTAAAATTACAATCCTTGTTTTGCACGTTGAATAATAAATTAATGAAATATGGTAGTTTACCATAAAATTTAGAACTTCGTTTACAGTTTATACCATATTTTTAACGGTAAAGCAACCACAGCTGAGGATTTTTACAGTAAATTTTACAGATTTATTTTTTTTTACAGTATTTCAATATTATTACTTCTGCATGAAATCCAAAATTACAATCCTTGTTTTGCACGTTGAATAATAAATTAATGAAATATGGTAGTTTACCATAAAATTTAGAACTTCTTTTACAGTTTCTACCATATTTTTAGCGGTAAAGCAACCACAGCTGAGAAATTTTACAGTCTTTTAACATTGTTATGTCTGCATGAAATCAAAATGTACTGTCTTTTATTTGCACATTGTTTAATAATGAATAAAATATGGTAGTTTACTGTGAAATTTAGAACAGTCTTTTATTGTATTTTTAACTGTTTTAATTTGTACTTTGTTTTATAAGTAAATGAAATATGGTAATTTACCGTAAATTGTTTTTAATTGGTCTTTTAAATTGGTCTTTTTTTTGTAGTTGAAATGTTTTCCGCATGAAATCTAAATCAACAATCTTCATTTTGCACATTGTTTAATAAATTAATGAAATACGGTAGTTTACTGTAAATTGTTTTTAACTATTTATGATTTCTACTTTATTTTTAATGGTAAAGTAACCACAGCTGCCTTTTTTAAAAACTTAAAATTTTTAACATTGCTTTACGGCTTCTACTATATTTCTATTGGTAAAGCAACCGCATCTGCATTTTTTTTTACAGTAAATCTTACAGATTTTTTTTTTTTTTACAGAATTTCAATATTATTACTTCTGCATAAAATCTAAAATTACAATCCTTGTTTTGCACATTAAATAATAAATTAATGAAATATGGTAGTTTACCATAAAATTTAGAACTTCTTTTACAGTTTATACCATGTTTTTAACGGTAAAGCAACCACAGCTGAGGTTTTTTACAGTATTTTAATATTGTTACGTCTGCATGAAATCAAAATGTACTGTCTTTATTTTGCACATTGTTTAATAATGAATAAAATATGGTAGTTTACTGTGAAATTTAGAACAGTCTTTTACCGTATTTTTAACTGTTTTAATTTGTACTTTGTTTTATAAGTAAATGAAATATGGTAATTTACCATAAATTGTTTTTAATTGGTCTTTTAAATTGGTCTTTCTTATTGTAGTTGAAATTTGTTCTGCATGAAATCTAAATCGACAATCTACATTTTGCACATTGTTTAATAACTTAATGAAATACAGTAGTTTACTGTAAATTGTGATAATAATAATAATAATGGTTTCTACTTTATTTTTAATGGTAAAGTAACCACAGCTGCCTTTTTTTACAGTAAATGTTATAAAATCTTACAATTTTTAACATTCCTTTACGGCTTCTACTATATTTCTATTGGTAAAGCATCCACATCTGAGTGTTTTTTTTTACAGTAAATCTTAAAGATTTTTTTTACAGAATTTCAATATTATTACTTCTGCATGAAATCTAAATTTACAATCCTTGTTTTGCACGTTGAATAATAATAAATTAATGAAATATAGCAGTTTACCATAAAATTTAGAACTTCTTTTACAGTTTCTACCATATTTTTAACGGTAAAGCAACCACAGCTGAGGATTTTTACAGTAAATTTTACAGATTTTTTTTTACAGTATTTCAATATTATTACTTCTGCATAAAATACAAAATTACAGTCTTTGTTTTGCACATTGAATAATAAATTAATGAAATATAGCAGTTTACCATAAAATTTAGAACTTCTTTTACAGTTTATACCATATTTTTAACGGTAAAGCAACCACAGCTGAGGTTTTTTACAGTACATTTTACAGATTTTTTTTACAGTATTTTAATATTGTTATGTCTGCATGAAATCAAAACATACTGTCTTTATTTTGCACATTGTTTAATAATGAATAAAATATGGTAGTTTACTGTAAAATTTACGACATTCTTTTTTATGGTTTCTACCATATTTATAACGGTAAAGCAACTTAAACTCCAGTTTTTTAATAGTAAATTAACAGCCTTTTTTTAATACAGTATTTATATATTGTTACTTTCGCATGAAATCAATATGTATAATTTTTATTTTGCACATTGTTTGATGAATTAATGAAATATAGTAGTTTACCATAAAATTTAGAAAATTTGTTTACAATTTCTACCATATTTTTAACGGTAAAGCAACCACAACTGTTGTTTTTTTACAGTAAATTTGACAGATTTTACAGTATTTTATTATTGTTCTGCATGAAATCAAAATTTGCAATGCTTATTTTATACATTGCTTAATAATGAATGAAATACGGTTGTTTACCGTGAAATTTTATACATTCTTTTATCATTTCTTCCATATATTTAACTGTAAAACAACCACAGCTGCCATATTTCACATATTTTTAGTATTTTTGCTGTATTTTAGTATTGTTATTTCTGCATGAAATCAAACTTTTGTATTTAGATTTCACATTGTACAATAAATGAATGAAATATGGTAGTTTACCGTAAAATTTAGAGCATCTTTTACAGTTTTTACCATATTTTTAATAATAAAGCAACCACAGCAGACATTTTAACAGTAAAATTTTACAGATTTTTTAAAAAAAAGTATATTAATATTGTTACTTTTGCATGAAATCAAAATGTGCAATGCTTATTTTGCACATTGCTGAATAATGAATGAAATACGGTAGTTTGCCATAAATTAAGAACATTCCTTTATGATTTCTACCATTTATTTAACCGTAAAGCAACCACAGCTACTGTTTTTACAGTTAATCTTAAGGGTTTTGTTTGAAGTATTTCAATATTGTTATCTACATAAAATCTAAATTTACCATCTTTATTTTGCACATTGTTTAATAAATGAATGAAACATGGTCGTTTACCAAACAATTAAGAACATCTTTTACTGTTACCATATTTCTAATGGTAAAGCAACCACAGCTGCCATTTTTTACTGTACGTTTTCAGATTTTGTACAGTATTTTAATATTGTTCTGCATGAATTCAAAATATATGATCTGTATTTTGCACATGGTTTAATAAATGAATGAAATACGGAAGTTTTCCATGAAATTGTTAATATTCTTTTATAGGTTTCCATATATGGTACCATATATTTAACCGTAAAGCTACCACAGCTGCCATTTTTACAGTAAATTTGACAGTTTTTTTGACAGTATTTTAATATTGTTACTTCTGCATGAAATCAAAATTTACAATGTTAATTTTGCACATTGTTTAATAATGAATAAAATACAGTAATGTACGTAAAATTTTTAACATTCTTTTAGAGTTTCTACCATATTTTTAATGGTAAACCAACCACAGCTGCCATTTTTTTACTGTACATTTTCAGATATTTTTATTTACAATAAATTAATATTGTTAATTCTGCATGAAATCCTAGCAAATTGTTTAATAAATTAAAGAAATATGGCAGTTAA
>NC_079437.1:59430815-59440815 GCF_903798145.1 Danio aesculapii | reverse complement strand
ACACTGTTAAGGATTTGTGTAAATTATACAGTATTTAACTGTAATATAAGCTGTATTTTACTGTAAGACAGTTATCCAGTTACTGTAGTTTAAAGCTGCATTGTGAAAATGACTGTATATTTTACAGTAAAGATATTCACACAATACTGTAAATACACAGCAAGATAAATGGTGCTGTAAATGTAAATACAGTATTTTTTGCAGTAACTGATTTACAGTAAGTTGATGGTGAACTGCTGCCAGTAAAACGTGGAAATTGTTAACAGTGTAGTCATGAGTACTACCCTTTTTTTTCTAAAAATCTTAATGTAATCAATGATTTTTTTTGGTTACACTTTATTTTGTGTTATATTAACTAGTATACTGTACAATTAATATCAGTAAATTACCGGTTTTCCATATTTTTTTGATTCATGATTTTATTTTTATTTCTCCCCATTTGTTTCTGCTTTTGAATTGCATTATGGGACCTTGATCCTTCTTCCAACAACTTTTAACCCTGATAAGTTCGAAAAAGTTTTCAGTTTTACAAATTTTAGTAACATTTTTAATAGTTTAAAGTGATATATTGTCTAGGTTGTTGTTTTACATTACTAAATTATTTCTGTGTTATGCATTATATTATTTCAAGCTACTAAAACGTCAATAAAAGTCACCCTGTTAAACTTTAGAGTTGAATTTGAAGAAGTCTACAGAGCAGAGAACAACATCCCATAATGCAATTCAAACGGAAAATACTGAAACTGTTCATTAACAGATACTTTCTTTCAGTGTATGTAGGCTAAACACATTTAAATTAATCATTTGTTTCAATGCACTTATTTATTCATGCACTTATATATTTTAAAATTATTTGCATGTAATTACATCTATGACTGACTTTTTAAATTATATTTAAACACTGTTGAGCCAACCTTAGCCAGCATTAAACCAAGCAATACGATATGAACACAATAAGTACATTGTACTTATTAAAATATATAAGTTAATGTGACTTAAAGTATAACCTTTATTTCTTTTTTTCTGCAGACACCATAATGAGTGCATGGAATTAATTGTGCTTTAAAAAAGCGGAAAATCCGTGCCGTCGGGGTCAAATCTAGTTTCATTGACTTTTCTCTGTGCGCGCGAGTGTGTGTGTGTGTGTGTGTGTGTGTGTGTGTGTGTGTGTGTGTGTGTTGTTTTTTTTTTTTTTTGCTTTAATATCTAGGGGCGGGAGATCATGATCAGGCGCGTGATGCAGCTCACCGCCGCAGACGCGCGTGCTATATAAACCGCGCGCGCACCACAACCAGATTACAACCAGCACAAGCTGTCAGAGAGATAGAGAGAGATAGAACTAGAGCTGCTCAAATACTGCAAGACCTGTTCGAGAGCACACACGCCATGGAGGCTGGAGCGAGAGGGATGCACTGGAAACTTTTGCTACTTTCGTGTCTTTTGGCCGACGGGATGAGCCAGGACTTCGGACAGACCCAGTTCATTTGCACGTCCGTGCCCAAGGATATGGACATATGCGCGGCCACTCTGCAGAACAGCGTGCCCGGGGAAGATCTCAAGAGCACGGTCATGCAACTGCGCGAGACTGTGCTCCAGCAGAAGGAGACCATCATGAACCAGAAAGAAACCATCCGGGAACTGACCTCCAAGCTGACGCGGTGCGAGAGCCAGAGCGCGTCCGAGCCCGGAGACGCGCGGGTCGGCGGCGGACGGCGGAAGGAAACGGGCACCAAAAACACAATGGGAGATGTGTCGAGGGGTCCGACCGACACACTGGCGCAACTCTCGCAGACTTTACAGTCCCTGAAGCAGAGGCTCGAAAACCTGGAGGTATGTTTTTTTGCTTCCCCGGAGCGCGGTGGATTACCGGTTTTTATCAGGTGGCGCAGTTCCCACAACTTTACACGGTCTCACAGCAAACAGTCGCACGGCGTTTTAAATAAAGCGCTGCTAAGTAATGCCGCATAAGCCGCTTTTAAAGTGCGCATTACGGTGCTGACAGAAAACAGCAGTTTTAAATAGACTATCTAAATGAATATGTTATAAAAGAACAAGCTATAGTCTCTGACAGTATGGAGCAAGTTAGTCGCTTTTGGTCGAAATCAACTTAATGTTTTACCGTTTAAATATTTATTAATATGCAGGTGTTTTTCGATTGTGCAGTTGCGATTGCAACACTAGTAATTAAATAATCAATGTTTGACTTGACTTCATTTGATACGAAATCCCCTTTTAAAATAATGGTTCTTTATTGGCATTGGCGATCTCATGGAGAACTTGGAACTACTAGCTATAGAACATAACCATTCCAAAGGTTCTTCATAATGAAACATTTCTAAAACGTTCTTCACACTAAGAAAAGCGTTATCAGAATCCTTCTCTGTAAGATTCTTTAGGGAACCAAAATATTTTAGCGAAAATCTAATTTCACTATACACTTCGTCTTCTTAATTTGATATGAAATCCCCTTTAAAAGAAGGTTCTTAATTGGCAGGAGATCCTGGAACTGTTCTTTTTTTCTCTGAAGAAGATTTATTACCAAAATACTTCACACTCTGAACATTCTATTTCAATATATCCTTCATCTACTCAATTTGAAATGAAATCCCATAAAAAATAAAGGTTCTTTATTGGCATTGATGGAGAACCTGGAGCTACTGTTGTTTGGAATCGTTCTCTGAGAGATTCTTTAGTAACCCAATATACAGTACTTCCTCTACTGTGAAAATCATCAATATCAATAATCTACTTAATGTTATATAAACCTCCCTTAAAAAATAAAGGTTCTTTATCGGCATTGATGATCCCATGGAGAACCTGGAACTACTATGTTTTTTTTTTTTTTTTTTTTGGATATTCTGAATGATTCTGTATTTTGTAAACCAATATACAGTACTTCATCTACCGTGAAAATCCTCAATATATCATTCATCTACTTAATTTGATATGAAATACCCTTAAATGAAAGGTTCTTGGTTTGCATTGCTGGAACTGTTCTTTTTTGGGGGGATATTTTTCTGAAAGAGTCTTCAGGGAACCAATATACAGTACTTCATCTACTGTAGAAATCCGCAATGTATCATTTATCTACTTGATTCCTCAATACATCATGTATCTACTTAATTTAATATGAAATACACTTAAAAATAAAGCTTCTGTATTGGCATTGATCATGATACCATAGAGAATCCTGGAGCTAGTTATATTTTTGAATCGTTCTCTGAAAAAGATTGTTTAGGAAGCCAAAATCCTTCATACCGTGAACATCCTACTGTAATATATCCTTCATCTAACTTAAATTGAAATGAAATCCAATGAAAGGGATTCTTGAGGGAACCAACATACTTCACCATCTGCGGAAATCCTATTTTGGAAGCTTAATAATTAAAAGCACACAGTATTCTCTTCTTAAATTAGCATAGATTAAACGCAAACCCAAATGACAGCCATGTCTCACAAACAGATGTCGCATTTATATCTTCCGCAGCAATTTAGCCGGAATAACAACTCGGTCCAGGCGAACAGCTTGAAGGATCTTCTACAGAGCAAAATCGACGACCTGGAGAAGCAGGTCCTGTCCCGGGTGAACGGTCTGGAGGAGGGGAAGCCGGGCATGCGCAACGAGAGCGAGCAGCGCGGGCGCGTCGAGTCCACGCTCACCTCACTGCACCAGAGGATTACCGACCTGGAGAAAGGTAACCATCCGCATTTATAGTCCATCTAATACATGCGGGTCGTGTAGTTGCTGCTTTCCCTGACCTGTTTTTTTTTTTCCTCCGCGGGAAACACTCTTTCTCGTGGTTAATAAATGGCCGTGCAGTGTGTGTGTGTGTGTGGCTGACGGTGTGTCGCAGGAGAGGAGGGGGTCTGGTCTACAGAGCTGCATTGCTTTGCATATCCAATTTCCACCCAGCCCGGCTTTATAGCATGATTTACTGATCGGGGAACCGGGGGAGATTTTGCAAGCTCATGTGTTTTTGCGAATTTTCAATCGTGTGAATCACGTTTTCGTCAAGTCATTAAAACGTGTAATAACCCGCAATCTTCTACAGCCTGAACAGGCATTAGGGGAACTTTAAAGGGTTGGGAATTTTTTTCTTCATCTTTTACTCACACCTCATTTCATTCTGAGACTTTTATGTTTTTAGTTGTATTTTTTTGTCATAAAGGAGATATTTTGCAGAATGTCTGAGCGTAGATTGTACATTCAAACAGAAGTGATTAAAATAAATAAATAAATAACATTAATAAACAACCAATAACATTAATAAACTACCATTCTGGAACATTTGCAACTTTTTTTTCCAGAAAAAAAAAATATTTAGTGCTATCAAACAATTAATCGGGTCTTGGATAAATTTTTTTTATTTACTTATTAAATACATATGTACTGTGTATATTTATTATGCAAATATTTTTAAATAGACAACCATACTGGAATAAAATAAAAAAACTATACAAAAAAATAGATTTACATATTTGTTATATATATATATATATATATATATATATGTGGTATTAGATATAGAAATAAATATCTTATACACAATAATATAGAAAGTACGCACAAATATATTTAGTAAATATAAACTTTGACAGCACTAATAAATAAACAAATAAATACATAAATAAATAAATACATAAATATATTATATTTCAAAATATTCAATTATTCCAATAACTTCCCATATTTTTATATATTAATTTTAAAGTTGCCAAGCAATTTAACATGTTTCTTTTAGCTACAATACATTATATTCCCTCTCATCTGAAGCCATGTGATACATTTAAATTATGAACATCTCAACATTCAAGTCCTATCTATTATTCCTCAAAAAATAATACATTCAACTTTTTTCTGATCATATCAATAAAAAGAAATAAATAAATAAAGAGAAGGACAGAAAAAGAAAGGACAGACTTAAAACTTTTTAATATAATGCATGTCTCAAAACGACAACAACAAAACACTTAACTTCTCAAAACAATAAAAAAGTAATAATAATAATAATAATAATAATAATAATTCACACAAAAATATACTTTTTTATAATATAACATAAACAATTTCATTCGTTCGTTCGTTCGTTCGTTCGTTCATTCGTTCGTTCGTTCGTTCGTTCGTTCGTACGTTCATTCATTCATTCATTTTTCTTTTTGGTTTAGTCCCTTTAATATAAACAATTTCATTCATTCATTCATTTTCTTTTTGGCTTAGTCCCTTTAATATAAACGATTTACCAAATAAAAACAGTTTCCACAACCGCTCAGTACACTAAAGCTTCTCTTACACCCACTTCATTTTGAAAAAGGTATATGATCAGTTTGTCTATAATAAAAATACCGAAAGAAAAAAGAAAGACAAAAAGAAAAGACAGAATCTAAGAAAGAAAGACAAAAAGAACAAAGAAAGAAAGACAAATAAATAAATAAATAAATAAATAAAGCAATAAAGAAAGAAAGAAGAAATGTCATAAATTAAGTACTCAGAGATATCTGCACAGTGCAGGAGCTGCTATGAGAGTGTATGTAATGCATTCATATGGAACAAACTGCATTGGAAGAGGAGCGGAAGCTGTCAGAAGCTTGAGAGCACTTTATATTAAGAGCCTCGTAGAAGCATAACAGCATATAGTTTCACGTTTCCAAACTGCTGTGTCAGACCTCTGTAGCCATTCAATGCTCATCAGAAGGGTTTGTTCTGCTGTATGACATTTGTTAGTCTTATCCTTATCGGCATACGCCATTCATTCAGTGGCATTGAGTCTATATCCATTGTGCTGAGAAAATTCCTTTTAACACCAAGCAATTGTTTGTTTGTAAATCAGGTACACTGTATAGAATATCTGTTAATGAACAGCTTCCATATGTTGTGATTTACAAGTGTTTTCTGTTATTTATGAATGTGAATTGCATTAGAGGATGTTGATCTCTGCTCTGTCGACTTTTGATGTTGAAAATTCAATTCCACAGTTTAACAAAGGGACTTTTATTGATGTTTGAGTAGTTTGAAATTATGTAAAAGATATAATATCTAGAGAAATAAATCTGTAAAATAAAAAATAAAAACAAGCGGTTTATTACAAGGCTTTTGTAGGATAATATACAACACCAACCCCAACATTATAGCACTTTAAACTATTAAAGATGTTCGTGAAAGTCACTTTTTCAAGGCTAAAAGTTGTTGGAAGAAAGTTTAAGGTCCCATAAAACAATTCAAAAGCAGAAATAAACTGGGGGAAAAAACATGAATATCAAAACATGGAAAACTGCTAATTTTGGATATTTTTTTTAGCAGTGTTGAGCGAATTCTATAAAATGCTAAACAATATTAATTTGGTTACATTTATAATTAAAGTAGATTGTTAAACTGAAATCCCCAAAAGAACGAGAGTAAACATATACAGTTTAAGACAAACTGATTAGCCCTCCTCCCTGATAAATGTTTATTATTCTTCAAATATTTCCCAAGTGATGTTTAACGGAGCAGTATATATTTTTGTATTATTATTAGTATGGAGAAGGTCTTATTTATTTTAGCTTGGCTGGAATTAAGCAGTTTTTATTAGAATTTATGAACACAGTTGTGATTTTTAAAATATTATTAGATTTTCCCAGTGATGGGTTGCAGCTGGAAGGGCATCCGCTGCGTAAAACATATGCTGGATAAGTTGGCGGTTCATTACGCTGTGGCGACCCCTGATTAATAAAGGGACTAAGCTGAAAAGAAAATGAATGAATGAATTATTAGATATTTTTCTGATTAGTTACAGAACAAACCACTGTTGTCCAATGACTTGCCTAGTTAACATAATTAGTTATGTCATTAGCAGGGCCAGACGGAATCTGCGGACGTTTTTTGCTATTTCTGCGGAGAATTTTGGTAATAATCTGCGGATTTCTGCGGAATTATCATAACTAAAACCTTAATATGTGAAATAAAAATATTATCTTTTTAACTTTTATTAAATGTTTACAATGCAAATATAATTAGATTCACTTTACTTGGTAAACAAAGCAAGTCTCTCATATAATATCTCTACTAAAAGACAGAAAATATTACTATACAAACTGCATTGTACATAAATCAGATGAACATTTTCATATTAGTCAATAATATTACTGTATTTAATAAAAAAAACTGAATAAATTTAGATTTACACACATTTACTCAAGTAAATACACAGAATTAATGATGGGTTAAAAATCTGCATAATTCTGCGCGCGCAGATTACGTGTGGGCCTTGTCATTACATTGCACTTTAAGCTGAATACTAGTATCTTTCAAAATAACTAGTACACTCAGGCCTGTAGCCGGGGCGGCGGGGTTCGGATGGATCGAAAGACCCACCCCTCAATGACAAAGGTCCAGAATTTGTCCCATATATGAGCTCATTTGTCCTATTTTGACTGCTACACCATTATAAATGGTAAAAATAACCCATCGAAAAAGGCTTTAAGACCAAGCGGAATTCTCTGTGGACCATCACATCGGTGTGACTTCAGCTTATCAGTTTTGGCCAATGCAAACTATTATTTTTCATGAGTCCAACACGTAGCTGTGCGTGAAAACATACAATCGGATGAAGTCATCTTTCGCTATTGATTTTAAACAGAGAAAACATTGTACAAGTAACTGTTATTACAAATCTTGAAGCTCATTCTTGAAAACAAAAAAAGAGCAATAAATAGGTGTGCAGCACTTAAAGCGGACCATATTAAAATGAAGTTGAATACTAATCAGGCTTTTGCTGTAATCCGTGAACTTTTAATTGAATGTACTTTGTTACACATGAGGCTGGACAAATCATCAAGCTCTTTTATTGTTATTATGTTTGCATTTTTTATTATTTAAATGGCCAAATTCTGACCGAGGACAGTTGAACGTGCTGGCCCATTGGCCTAATAAATGACAGTAGGCTATAGTTTTGAATTTAAAACTTTAACAGATTACACATTTTTCCTAATGATGTACGATGTAATACATTTGTATTTTAATAATAAGTATTTATTCATATTTCTTTACTCTAAATCTTTAGGAAATATTTTGGTACATTAAAACGTGTGGTAATTATGACTAGCTAATCCAGCTAAAATAGTGCTTAAAATGCTACTAAAATGCAGTTTAAACCTCATAATTAAATAAAAAATGAGGTGAATAACTGCAAAAAGGAGCACATTTTGACAAAAAACAGAATTATCTGTTTTGCCAGGCTGGCCTGACACTGTTATTTCATCATTTATAATATTACTATCACAATATTATTATGTACTGTATATTATATATAATGACAAAATAAATTGGCCATTAAAAATTGGTTATTAATTAAACAATTTAATTAATAAATGACTATTATGTTGTAAAATGTGTTGGATTTTTTTCCCATTTTATATAAATAATGTGTTTCTATGTTCAAAAAAGGGAATTTGTACATTGTATGAATGAAACCAGTGGGCAGCATATAAAAAAGCATCAAATTTAATGTAATTTTAATTCAAAATCCTGATGAATTAGATCATGTTTGTGTTGATGTGTTATTTAATGGTCTATATATAGAATATATATTGAATTACAAGGGTTTTATGGGATAACACACACACACACACACACACACACACACACACACACACACACACACATATATATATATATATATATATATATATGTGTGTGTGTGTATATATATATATATATATATATATATATATATATATATATATATATATATATATATATAGTATAATATTTTGTCTAATACAAATTGTAATCCTAATAAAGTCTGATATGATTTGTTGAACGCGCATGTTTAGGGTCCTCTAAGCATGTAAGGTGTAAATAAGACTGTAAAACTTTGTAAAAACAACAGAATTGAATGTTGGTGTGAGCTACTGTGTTCCTCTGGCTTGGACCAGTAATGAGGCCTATTCCATTGACTGCAGTTTTTACTCCTTGTTACTTGCGGCGAGCATCAAACACGAGGGTAACAACCAGCACAGCTCCCAGGTGGGCTGACAGAACCAGTGGGCTTGTCTTTCCCCAGGCAAGAAAAAACAGAAAAAGGAGATAAATCAATAAGTGTTTTTTTTTTCTTTCTTTTCTTTCCTTAGAAGTATACTTTAAACTCTTATCTTTTTATGCAATATATGGATAAAATGAAAGATAAGAATTAAACGACAGACTGACAGACTGACAGACTGATAGATAGATAGATAGATAGATAGATAGATAGATAGATAGATAGATAGATAGATAGATAGATAGATAGATAGATAGATAGATAGATCAGAAAAATAGATGGAAAGATAGAACGATAGAAAAAAGAAAGCTAGATAGAATGATGGAACAATAAATATATAAGAAGAAAGAAGGATGGATAGATAGATTGAATAGAAGTGATAGAAAGAATGAATGAACTAGATAAATAGATAGATAGATAGATAGATAGATAGATAGATAGATAGATAGATAGATAGATAGATAGATAGATAGATAGATAGATAGATAGATAGATAGATAGATAGATAGATTACACAGACAGAAAAATAGATGGAATAATAGAACGATAGAACAACGGAAAAAAGAAAGCAAGATAGAACAATAAATATATAGAAAGAAAGAAGGAAGGATGGAGAGGTAGATAGATTGAATAGAAGTGATAGAAAGAATGAATGAACTAGATAGATAGATAGATAGATAGATAGATAGATAGATAGATAGATAGATAGATAGATAGATAGATAGATAGATAGATAGATAGATAGATAGATAGATAGATAGATAGATAGATAGATAGATAGATAGAAAGAAAGATTAAAGGATGGAGAGATAGATAAATTGAATTATAAAACAAAAGAAAGAAAGAAAGAAAGAAAGAAAGAAAGAAAGAAAGAAAGAAAGAAAGAAAGAAAGAAAGGTTGATAGAATGATAGAACGATAGACCAATAAAAAGGACAAACAAAGGAAAGAAAGATAGATAGATAGATAGATAGATAGATAGAT